>NC_048567.1:72597292-72707292 GCF_013265735.2 Oncorhynchus mykiss
AAGCAACACTACCCCTGGCCTATGTTTCTATCAGAAGCAACACTACCCCTGGCCTATGTTTCTATCAGAAGCAACACTTCCCCTGGCCTATGTTTCTATCAGAAGCAACACTACCCCTGGCCTATGTTTCTATCAGAAGCAACACTACCCCTGGCCTATGTTTCTATCAAAAGCAACACTTCCCCTGGCCTATGTTTCTATCAGAAGCAACACTTCCCCTGGCCTATGTTTCTATCAGAAGCAACACTACCCCTGGCCTATGTTTCTATCAGAAGCAACACTACACCTGGCCTATGTTTTTATCAGAAGCAACACTACCCCTGGCCTATGTTTCTATCAGAAGCAACACTACCCCTGGCCTATGTTTCTATCAGAAGCCACACTACCCCTAGCCTATGTTTCTATCAGAAGCAACACTACCCCTGTGTTTCTATCAGAAGCAACACTACCCCTGGGCTATGTTTCTATCAGAAGCAACACTACCCCTGGCCTATGTTTCTATCAGAAGCAACGAGAGTTGATGTGATTCTAATCTGGGCATGTTTGTTCTACATGGTTCTGTACAGTGCCTTGCGAAAGTATTCGGCCCCCTTGAATTTGCGACCTTTTGCCACATTTCAGGCTTCAAACATAAAGATATAAAACTGTATTTTTTTGTGAAGAATCAACAACAAGTGGGACACAATCATGAAGTGGAACGACATTTATTGGATATTTCAAACTTTTTTAACAAATCAAAAACTGAAAAATTGGGCGTGCAAAATTATTCAGCCCCCTTAAGTTAATACTTTGTAGCGCCACCTTTTGCTGCGATTACAGCTGTAAGTCGCTTGGGGTATGTCTCTATCAGTTTTGCACACCGAGAGACTGAAATTTTTTCCCATTCCTCCTTGCAAAACAGCTCGAGCTCAGTGAGGTTGGATGGAGAGCACTTGTGAACAGCAGTTTTCAGTTCTTTCCACAGATTCTCGATTGGATTCAGGTCTGGACTTTGACTTGGCCCTTCTAACACCTGGATATGTTTATTTTGGAACCATTCCATTGTAGATTTTGCTTTATGTTTTGGATCATTGTCTTGTTGGAAGACAAATCTCCGTCCCAGTCTCAGGTCTTTTGCAGACTCCATCAGGTTTTCTTCCAGAATGGTCCTGTATTTGGCTCCATCCATCTTCCCATCAATTTTAACCATCTTCCCTGTCCCTGCTGAAGAAAAGCAGGCCCAAACCATGATGCTGCCACCACCATGTTTGACAGTGGGGATGGTGTGTTCAGCTGTGTTGCTTTTACGCCAAACATAACGTTTTGCATTGTTGCCAAAAAGTTCAATTTTGGTTTCATCTGACCAGAGCACCTTCTTCCACATGTTTGGTGTATCTCCCAGGTGGCTTGTGGCAAACTTTAAACGACACTTTTTATGGATATCTTTAAGAAAGGGCTTTCTTCTTGCCACTCTTCCATAAAGGCCAGATTTGTGCAATATACGACTGATTGTTGTCCTATGGACAGAGTCTCCCAACTCAGCTGTAGATCTCTGCAGTTCATCCAGAGTGATCATGGGCCTCTTGGCTGCATCTCTGATCAGTCTTCTCCTTGTATGAGCTGAAAGTTTAGAGGGACGGCCAGGTCTTGGTAAATTTTTCAGTTTTTGATTTGTTAAAAAAGTTTGAAATATCCAATAAATGTCGTTCCACTTCATGATTGTGTCCCACTTGTTGTTGATTCTTCACAAAAAAATACAGTTTTATATCTTTATGTTTGAAGCCTGAAATGTGGCAAAAGGTTGCAAAGTTCAAGGGGGCCGAATACTTTCGCAAGGCACTGTATGTGTGGGTGTGAATTCCATACAGACAATAGAGTTCTCTTTGAGATGCTCAGCTATGTTGAATTCTACCGATTCAAAAATAGAAACTCATTTCTATTAGATAAAATAGATGTGCTGTAACCGTGGCCAAATAATTACATTAACATACTGTATATTGCTAAGAGTGTGAGAGTCGGGTTACTTTCCTATCAGGACTCAAACCCAGGCCACCAGCAATGACAAGCACCCTAACTACTGTCCCAATAAGGTATAGCGCTAGAGCAGGGTTCCCCAATTTGGCACACAGGTGGTTTAATTTGGCCCCCCAAGTTTTCTGAGAAAAAAAACAATCACGTTTTATTTTGGGGAAGTTTCATTGTTGGACATAAGACTATATAAACACCAGGATATCAGCTCCAATTGATTTTACATTAAGAAATCTGTTAAAATATTCCAACGCATAGTAGAGAAACAAATGTAAGAAAGGTTTGACATGATTATGTTTAAGTCAAATATTATCTCTGTTTGGGCTTCTTGCAGTCAATTTGCCCTCTACAAAATATTTGTAATTATGTTCCGACCCCTCCCATCTGCTCAAAAAAAAAATCCTCCCGTGTTTGAATCTAGTTGATGATCACTGCTCTAGGACATGTGCTTATTGGGGCGGGATAGTTTAGGCCCTGTCCAAAATAAACCCTAACCCCTCCTCCCTAGGCACTTGTTCAGATCTAAAACAACTGGATATGTGGAAGCAATAGGATGAATGCACTTTGAAGTAAATATCAGCTCTGGTAAGAGTACACTCAAGAAAATATTTGATTGATCCCAGTGATTGAGGAGTGTCATTAAACCAGGTTAATATGCCCCACCAATATTAGACTGTACAGAAAGCCCTTGAATGAAATAAGTAAATCAACTCCATGATAGAATAGTCAAATCAAATATTAACTCCAACAGTGTAGCGGGAAAATCTGAATGCTGTGAACCAAGAGGTTGTGAGTTCAAATCCAACCTGAGGACATTGGATAATAAGTACTGTATACATGCACAATGTCATCAAGTGTGTCGAACATGTAAGGTGAAGCACTGTGTACGAGAATCCCTAAACTTGCCAACAGACTAAAAGAGCTGTGATTGGATCAGTGGTTCTTCAGTCAAGGTCTTGATATGCTTGGCAACCGTAACAAGCTGTCATGAAAATTGTTTTGGGGGGAGAATGTTTCTTTGGGACCATCAGGTGACGTCCTTTTATTTACTTGAACTTTATTTAAGTCAGTTAAGATTTTTATTTTATTTACAATGACGGCCTACCCCGACCAAACCCGGACGTTGTTTGTGCGCCGCCCAATCACGGCCTGATGTGATGCAGCCTGGATTGGAACCAGGTACTGCAGTGACGCCTCTTGCACCGAGATGCAGTGTCTAAAAGCAATGCGCCAGTCGGGAGCCATGACAACTTGCAACATCTCATGAAACGTGTCTAGAACATTAATATCTTACATTCTGACAACATGGCAACAATGTTCTGTGTATGTTTGGTGGAACATTGATGGAATATTGTCCTAACCGTCAGAGAACTGGACACATGTAAAGTCACATAAAGCGCTTCTAGAACAATAAGTTAGCCCTAAATATTTCTAAAACTAAAAGTATTGTATTTGGAACAAAACACTCACTAAAACCTAAACCTCAACTAAATCTTGTAATAAATAATGTGGAAATTGAACAAGTTGAGATGACTAAACTGCTTGGAGTAACACTAGATTGTAAACTGTCATGGTCAAAACATATTGATGCAGTAGTAGCTAAGATGGGGAGAAGTCTGTCTATAATAAAGCGATGCTCTGCCTTCTTAACAACACTATCAACAATGCAGGTCCTACAGGCCCTAGTTTTGTCACACCTGGACTACTGTTCAGTCGTGTGGTCAAGTGCCACAAAAAATAACTTAGGAAAATTGCAATTGGCTCAGAACAGGGCAGCACGGCTGGCCCTTGGATATATACGGAGAGCTACACAGGAAACATTACAAAAACGTTTTCTCTCCCTACAATTGTTAGCTGAGTAGTGAGGTACTGCTCTGTGTCAGCTGTCGTAGGCAGCCTTGCTGTATGGAGAACAAGGTGCTTTCTGTATCCATAAAGTGTCCGGATATCTGTGTCCATTGAATATTTCAATCCTTCTCAACTGTAATGGGATTTGTGGACTCAAATAAGGTATTTGAAATGTGTGTTTGTGTGTGGCTGTGTGTGTGTGTGTGTGTGTGTTCCCTAGTTTCCGGTGCCTTGCTCTCCTGTACTGGCAGATGTTTCGTCTGAAGAAGGACCAAGCCATGAAGTACTCCAAAGCTCTACTGGAGTACTTTAAGGTACAAACCTCATCCTCACCCTTATCCTCTCCCTCACCCTAACCCTGAAATACTCCAAAGCTCTAGTGGACTACTTCAAGGTACAAACCTCACCAGCACCAACATTTGGTGTGATATAATTAAACGCAGATGTATTCAAATTAAATTGGATAGATTGTAAACATGCGTTTTATTTCGTTCCAGAGTTCTCCCAAAGTGCCTACTACACCCCCCATCTGGAGCGGCTCAGGAAAGTAAGGAAGTCTCTCCCTCTCTTATTTCCTCCCTCTAAATCTCTGCAATGTATTTGTGAATGTGTATATAGTATTAGGTTGATTTGATTCGCCCCAGTGAAGCATCATTGTGGTGTTCTCATCCACAGGGGCACAGGGGGGCCTCCCTCCTCTCTCTCCCCCAGCCCCTCAGCCCTCCCCCTGGGCAGCTCCCCCTCTTCCCTCATCAACATTCCCCTGCGTATCCACCAGATGGCAGCAAATCACCTGAACATCACCAACAATGTCCTATACAGCTATGAGTACTGGGAGCTAGCAGAAAGCCTGGTCAGAGACAACAATGGTGAGAGAGACTAACCCATTATTAGGCAATGTGTAGATGGACTGAAATGAGAGTTGTGGCTTTTTGGAGAGAGAGAATGTGAACATTGTTTCAACAGTGTACATAGACATTTAACATGTTATATTATTGTCTATTATTTTTGAAACTATTGTGAGTGTAATATTTACTATGGATTTCTGATTGTTTGTTTCATTTTTGTTTATTGTTATTTTCACATGCTTTGGAAAGTTGAGAGCTCAGGTTGTTGATACTAGGTTTCATTGTTTTACTTGATTTTATCTAACTCCTTTATCTATCTCCTCTCCCCCTCTCTCTCCCTTCCTCTCTCTCTCTCTCTCTCTCTCTCTCTCTCTCTCTCTCTCCTTCTCACTCTCTCCCTCTTTCTGTCTCTCCTCTCTCCAGAGTTCTTTAACTACCTGAATACACTGTCAGGGCCATTGACTCTCCACAGTAGTATTGCTCATGCAGTCCAGTACACCAGACAGGGTCTTCAGTGGATACGCATCAGTGCCAGCGTGGGCTAGTGGCAGGAGGGAGAGAGGGACACAACCAGTGTGATTATAAGTGGAGGATTCCCCCTGCATTCCACGTCGTCAGGATTATTATTATGCTTCAATTCTCAGCATGTACCGTAAATGATGGGTTGGGTTTATACACAGTGGTGACGCTTTACCTTGTGCTTTATCTTGATTGGGGGAAGGTGTTGTTATCCCTACAATCAAGCAGAGCGAACTGTCTTGGTATCTCTTTCCTCTTCCTGTTCGGATTGTCAGTGCAGATCTACAAAGTGCCACATGGATTTAAAGCCTTTAAACTTGCTGCTTTGCCAAATGTGCCACATGTGACGATGAAACAAACACAGAAACTGTCTAACAAGGACATTTTAAGAGAAACATGGCTCAGTGCACCAGCGAGGACTTTATGATTCTTCTACTGTACAAAACATGGACTGTAAAAGATCAAGAGACCTGGACTACATTTCTGAATACAATGCATTCAACCACAGTAAAACTCTAACTAGCCTCCGTTGCAAAAAGTCACTGTGGTAACCAGTGACCATTTCCTCAAAAAGACCATTCCTGTCCACTGGGCACAGACGCCAGTTCAATGTCTAGTTTTGATTTACGTTTGGTTGAGTTGTCTACTAACGTGAATTCAACGTGAATAAACAAACATGTCATCATGTTATTGGATTTAGGTTCAAAGTCGGTTGGAAAAAAGACTAAATTCCCTGCCGTTGATGACTTTTTACAATCAGTTTTCCACGTTGATTCAACGTCATCACATTGATTGTTTTTGTTAAAATGACGTGGATACAACATTCATTCAACCAGTTTGTGCCCAGTGGGAAGAGACCTGGACTGCATTTCTGGACTACATTTCCCATGAGCCTTTACAGGACGAATGGATTCATCATGGGAAAGGTGAAGTTGGGATTTGGAGTTTTCTTTTGGATTGTCAGACCACTCATCCCAAAGGGTAGATCAAGTTACCGGTAGCTTTGCTTTTTTGTTTAATGACTCCACTATGGGATGGCCTTTTTAAGGACATTTTGAGATACCTTTCACTTTTTTATGTGCACTGTGTGTGTCAGACCATTCATTTTTACAAAAATACCAAAACTAGAGCATTTAATTGTTGTTTTTCTGGCCAGCATTCATGTTCCTGTCTTTGCAAAATTATTATTTATAATATCGTCTAATGTGGTTATCAAAAGTTACATACCAAAATGTGTTTCATAAATGTCTTTTTGATATTGCAATTTGTATGTAGGAGTCTATCCCCTTGTTTATTGAAGTAGAATCTGTACAGTGAGTGTAGAAAACATTAGGAACTTTCCATGACAGACTGACCAAATCAAATCACATTTTATTGGTCACATACACATGGTTAGCAGATGTTAGTGCAAGTGTAGTAGCAAAATGCTTGTGCCTCTAGTTCCGACAATGCAGTAATATCTAACAAGTAATCTAACAATTCCAAAACGACCTAATACACACACATCTAAGTAAAGGTATGGAATAAGAATATATCCATATATGGACGAGCGGTATAGGCATAGACCAGCTGAAAGCTAAGATCCCTTATTGATGATTCTTCTTAAATCCACTTCCATCAGTGTAGATGTAGGGGAGGAGACAGGTTAAATAATGATTTTTAAACCTTTTTGATTGATTTGATTGATTGTGTATGTGCACCATTCAGAGGGTGAATGGGCAAGACAAAAAATGTAAGTGCTTTTAAACAGGATATGGTAGTTGGTGCCAGGCTTTGTGTCAAGAACTGCATCCCTGCTGGGTTTTTCATGCTCAACAGTTTCCCATGTGTATCAAGAATGGTCCACAACCCAAAGGACATCCAGCCAACTTGACACAACTGTGAGAAGCATTGGAGTCAACATGGGCCAGCATCCCTGTGGAACGCTTTGGACACCTTGTAGAGTTCCTTCCCTGACGAATTGAGTCTGTTCTGTGGGCAAACTGGATATTAGGAAGGTATTCTTTATGTTTTATCTATCTGATGATGAACCAGATAGATTTATACTTAGTGATCTCTCAGATATTTCCAAAATTATATTTGTCTCACTCAACTTTTCTTATTTAGATGTGTGTGTGTGTGTGTGTGTGTGTGTGTGTGTGTGTGTATTCCAGTTATATAGGCCTAGCTCCATTTCTGCTCAGACTGTTGCTCTTAACTCCCTAGCCAACATGGAGAGATCTCTCATTGTGCCCCCCTCTCCTACACCTCTCCCTGTCTTTGACTGACTGACTCCCTAGCCTATTTCTTTCTGACCCCCACACCTTTCTTGCTTTCTCTGAATAGGTTGTCTTATAGCTAATTATTCTTTGTCCATCACTTATTACTGCTGCCCTTTCCACCAATAGGAAGACTGCTATGACAAGCCTCTGCATCCGCTGTCTGGAACCATAGCAACAGGCTGTAGCCTACATCTGTGCACGTGACAGGCACAATGAAACGAGACCAAAAGTAGAAATATAATGTATTTAAAAAAATATATACATCAGAGAATCCATAATTAGAATTAGGCTAGACGAAATATGACAATCGAACAAACTTGAAATATCAAATATGATGTATTGACTTCATGCATCTTTAACGGATTTTCGGGGTTAATTAGTTTATGAATGAACGAACAAACGTGCATTGCACGCGATGACGTGCTTGGGATGAAATCGTCACCCATTATATTAAATCACTGCAGCCGAAATTGGAATTGAACTGGTAATTTAGATGTTAAATCAGCATAATATCATATAGGCAAAAAGTGTTAGAACCTGTCATAGGCCCACTAATGGCAGAAGCTAGCCTACAGAGACTTTTGAGATAACGGTTTACCCAGAAGCAGTAGCCTGTACTGGACTGAAGTATCCGAGCTCTCCGGTGTGTCGGTATTCTCTGCATGTACGCCGCCCGTCATTTGTGCGTAGGTCTGTGCGCGTGCCAGGTTTTCTGAGGACACTGGCTGGTGGCACAGCGGCCAGTCTGCATCAAAGCACGAGACAGAAGAGAACAAAAAAAAGTGCTCTTTTTTTGTCACACTCGGCCTAGTCTACCCGCAATATTTTGTTCACCAGAGTCCTAATATAGGCCCACTATAGATTATACACACTGTCTGTTTTACCAGTCTACACTCTAGTCCAGACCATTTTCTCCGTTGTGCTCTCTCAATTCAATTCAATTCTCTCTCCCACTCTCAGTGTATGTGTGCGTGCATGTATTAGGGGACCAATGGGCTGGATGAAGTAACAGTAAAAACACAGTCCATTCAATGAGGACGTGCGTGCGTGAGAGGATATGTGGGTGGTCGATAGTAGCCCACCACATCCGTTCGTCCCTAATCTCTTTGGCCAAATCTCCTTTAGATTTTTAGACCCCTTCTCCGGTGTTTAAATTGAGTAATCGCCACTTTTCTCTGCTGTGGAGACCGAGGAGATAAGGGCTAAGGGAAATGAGCAATGAAATGGAACTTGTCCCTTCACAGCGCTGCGTCAAATGTAGTGTTGTTGACTCGCCACTGGGTGGCACGATAACCCCAGCCAGCGGCAATGCGAGCTTTCACTGACCTGACAGGGAGGAGGGTTCAAGACGGTAAACAGTGACGGGAGGAACCGCGGAGTTGAGAGGGAGAGCGAAGAGAGGGAAAAAAGCAGCCAGGCTGCTGAAAATGGAAAGTACACATAAAAGGGTGATCGAAAATCATGCAAGAACCACGAGAGGATGTCAAACTTGGAAGACCACGACAGTTACACCAAACTCCAAATAAGGAATAACTCCACTGCTTCCTAGACGGGTTAGAAGCCTGCGAGAGCGACATTTAGCTGCTTGGTTTCAGGACAAGTCAGTCAGAGAGGAAAGGTGAGTAAGCAAAGTGACTACCGCTTTTACAATGGGAACTGTGCAGAGTGTGTGTGGACACTTTGTAGCACACTCGTGCACACCTCTTGTTGTCGATTCAGTGTTGAGCAATTATGTAACAGGATTTCGATGTAAGTAACGTTTTCCCACTGCACACACAATTTGTGCAGAGTGTGGTGCTGCGACACATGATTCATTCTGTTAGCCAGCTACATTTGGTTGTTTATCAAATAGGGGATACGTATAGTTGTTCTGTTTCACACATGTACAGTGTGGTCCAGCCACAGCCAGTTCTCGCCATGCAGGTCGACCACTAATAAGTGTTCGTGTTCAGATCGAGGAGGGAGGAAGCAAGGAGAAGGGTTAGTTAGAAAAGGGACTGGCTATATCTGTAACCAACTCCAGCAAGGCCTGCAAGCGTGACCCCAGTAACCTACTTGCTTGAATGATTTTCAGTACAGTAGGCTAGAGTCAGTGAGGAGAGCATTGTTAGCTAGTTACAGTACATCATATCTAACAGAGCTGACAAAGAAAGGGAGAGGCTGGAGTTAGAGGGGGTTCTACTAAACTAACATATTCAATTGTTTTAAGATGGTCATACATGATACTTTTTTGCTATTTGATTTAGAATTTTAGGACCCACGTAGGTATACATTTTTTTAAATAAAAAAAATTATTTGATAACTTTGAACATTGAATTTGGCCTGTACTACTATAGCCCATAGAAACACATTGAATTTGGCCTGTACTACTATAGCCCATAGAAACACATTGAATTTGGCCTGTACTACTATAGCCCATAGAAACACATTGAATTTGGCCTGTACTACTATGGCCCATAGAAACACATTTAATTTGCCTGTACTACTATAGCCCATAGAAACACATTGAATTTGGCCTGTACTACTATAGCCCATAGAAACACATTGAATTTGGCCTGTACTACTATAGCTCATAGAAACACATTGAATTTGGCCTGTACTACTATAGCCCATAGAAACACATTGAATTTGGCCTGTACTACTATAGCCCATAGAAACACATTGAATTTGGCCTGTACTACTATAGCCCATAGAAACACATTGAATTTGCCTGTACTACTATAGCCCATAGAAACACATTGAATTTGCCTGTACTACTATAGCCCATAGAAACAAATTGAATTTGGCCTGTACTACTATAGCCCATAGAAACACATTGAATTTGGCCTGTACTACTATAGCCCATAGAAACAAATTGAATTTGGCCTGTACTACTATAGCCCATAGAAACACATTGAATTTGGCCTGTACTACTATAGCCGTGGAAATAACATTTTTTTTGGGGGGGGGGGTACATATTTAACCCCCACAGAACGACTTGTTTTAATGTTTTAAATCTGCACTAGGTTACCCTCAGAAGAGTCTCATCTTTCCATAGAGTGGTCATATTATACTGAACACAAATATAAATGCAACATTTAAAGTGTTGGTTTCATGAGCTGATATAAAAGATCCCAGAAATGTTCCATAAGCACAAAAAGCTTATTTCTCAAATTTGTTTACATCCCTGTAGGTGAGCATTTCTCTTTTACCAAGACAATCCGCTCACCTGACAGGTGTAAGAATGTCCACCAGAGCTGTTGTCAGATAATTTAATGTTTAGTTCATTTTAGGGCTCCCGAGTGGTGCAGCGGTCTAAGGCACTGCATCTCAGTGCTTGAGACGACCTGGTTCGAATCCACGCTGTATCACAACCGGCCGTGATTGGGAGTCCCATAGGGCGGCGCACAATAGGTCCGGGTTTGGCCGGTGTAGGCCGTCATTGTAAATAAGAATTTGTTCTTAACTGACTTGCCTACTTAAATGACAATAAGACGCCTCCACGTTGTTTCAGAGAATTTGGCAGTACGTCTAATTGGCCTCACAACCGCAGACCACGTGTAACCACGCCAGCCCAGGACCTCCACATCTGGCTTTTTCACCTGCGGGATAGTCAAATCAATGTTTATTTGTCACGTGCACCGAATACAACAGGTGGAGGTTGACCTTACAGTGAAATGCTTACTTACAAGTGGTATTAGGTGAACAACAGGTAAGTAGAGAAATAAAAACAACAGTAAAAAGACAGTGCGGCTTAACAGTAGTGAGGTTATATACAGTAGTGAGGTTATATACAGTAGTGAGGTTATATACAGTAGTGAGGTTATATACAGTAGTGAGGTTATATACAGTAGTGAGGTTATATACAGTAGTGAGGTTATATACAGTACTGAGGTTATATACAGTACTGAGGTTATATACAGTAGTGAGGTTATATACAGTAGTGAGGTTATATACAGTAGTGAGGTTATATACAGTAGTGAGGTTATATACAGTAGTGAGGTTATATACAGTACTGAGGTTATATACAGTAGTGAGGCTATAACAGTAGTGAGGTTATATACAGTAGTGAGGCTATAACAGTAGTGAGGTTATATACAGTAGTGAGGTTATATACAGTAGTGAGGTTATATACAGTAGTGAGGTTATATACAGTACTGAGGTTATATACAGTAGTGAGGTTATATACAGTAGTGAGGTTATATACAGTAGTGAGGTTATATACAGTAGTGAGGTTATATACAGTAGTGAGGTTATATACAGTACTGAGGTTATATACAGTACTGAGGTTATATACAGTACTGAGGTTATATACAGTACTGAGGTTATATACAGTAGTGAGGTTATATACAGTAGTGAGGCTATAACAGTAGTGAGGTTATATACAGTAGTGAGGTTATATACAGTAGTGAGGTTATATACAGTAGTGAGGTTATATACAGTAGTGAGGCTATAACAGTAGCGAGGCTATATACAGTAGCGAGGTTATATACAGTAGTGAGGCTATAACAGTAGTGAGGTTATATACAGTAGTGAGGTTATATACAGTAGTGAGGCTATATACAGTAGTGAGGCTATAACAGTAGTGAGGTTATATACAGTAGTGAGGTTATATACAGTAGTGAGGTTATATACAGTAGTGAGGTTATATACAGTAGTGAGGTTATATACAGTAGTGAGGTTATATACAGTAGTGCGGCTTAACAGTAGCGAGGCTATATACAGTAGTGAGGTTATATACAGTAGTGAGGTTATATACAGTAGTGAGGCTATAACAGTAGTGAGGTTATATACAGTAGTGAGGTTATATACAGTAGTGAGGTTATATACAGTAGTGTGGCTTAACAGTAGCGAGGCTATATACAGTAGTGAGGTTATATACAGTAGTGAGGCTATAACAGTAGTGAGGTTATATACAGTAGTGAGGTTATATACAGTAGTGAGGTTATATACAGTAGTGAGGCTATAACAGTAGTGAGGTTATATACAGTAGTGAGGTTATATACAGTAGTGCGGCTTAACAGTAGCGAGGCTATATACAGTAGTGAGGTTATATACAGTAGAGGTTATATACAGTAGTGAGGCTATAACAGTAGTGAGGTTATATACAGTAGTGAGGTTATATACAGTAGTGAGGTTATATACAGTAGTGTGGCTTAACAGTAGCGAGGCTATATACAGTAGTGAGGTTATATACAGTAGTGAGGCTATAACAGTAGTGAGGTTATATACAGTAGTGAGGTTATATACAGTAGTGAGGCTATAACAGCAGCAAGGTTATATACAGTAGTGAGGTTATATACAGTAGTGAGGCTATATACAGTAATGAGGCTATATACAGTAGAGAGGCTCTATACAGTAGCAAGGCTATAACAGTAGTGAGGCTATATACAGTAGTGAGGCTACAACAGTAGTGAGGCTATATACAGTAGTGAGGCTATATACAGTAGTGAGGCTACAACAGTAGAGAGGCTATATACAGTAGAGAGGCTATATACAGTAGAGAGGCTATATACAGTAGAGAGGCTATATACAGTAGCGAGGTTATATACAGTAGAGAGGCTATAACAGTAGCGAGGCTATATACAGTAGTGAGGTTATAAACAGTAGTGAGGCTATAACAGTAGTGAGGTTATATACAGTAGTGAGGCTATAACAGCAGCAAGGTTATATACAGTAGTGAGGTTATATACAGTAGTGAGGCTATATACAGTAATGAGGCTATATACAGTAGAGAGGCTCTATACAGTAGCAAGGCTATAACAGTAGTGAGGCTATATACAGTAGTGAGGCTACAACAGTAGTGAGGCTATATACAGTAGTGAGGCTATATACAGTAGTGAGGCTACAACAGTAGAGAGGCTATATACAGTAGAGAGGCTATATACAGTAGAGAGGCTATATACAGTAGAGAGGCTATATACAGTAGAGAGGCTATATACAGTAGAGAGGCTATATACAGTAGCGAGGTTATATACAGTAGAGAGGCTATATACAGTAGAGAGGCTATATACAGTAGAGGTTATATACAGTAGTGAGGTTATATACAGTAGTGAGGCTATAACAGTAGTGAGGTTATATACAGTAGTGAGGCTATATACAGTAGTGAGGCTATATACAGTAGTGAGGCTATATACAGTAGTGAGGCTATATACAGTAGCGAGGCTATATATATACAGTACTGAGGTTATATTCAGTAGTGAGGCTATATACAGTAGTGAGGTTATATACAGTAGTGAGGCTATATACAGTAGTGAGGCTACAACAGTAGTGAGGTTATATACAGTAGTGAGGCTATATACAGTAGTGAGGCTACAACAGTAGTGAGGCTATATACAGTAGTGAGGCTACAACAGTAGTGAGGTTATATACAGTAGTGAGGCTATATACAGTAGTGAGGCTATATACAGTAGTGAGGCTATATACAGTAGTGAGGCTATATACAGTAGTGAGGCTATATACAGTAGAGAGCCTATATACAGTAGTGAGGTTATAACAGTAGTGAGGTTATAACAGTAGTGAGGTTATATACAGTAGTGAGGCTATATACAGTAGAGGCTATATACAGTAGTGAGGTTATATACAGTAGTGAGGCTATATACAGTAGTGAGGCTATATACAGTAGTGAGGTTATATACAGTAGAGAGGCTATATACAGTAGTGAGGCTATATACAGTAGTGAGGCTATATACAGTAGTGAGGCTATATACAGTAGTGAGGCTACAACAGTAGAGAGGCTATATACAGTAGAGAGGCTATATACAGTAGAGAGGCTATATACAGTAGTGAGGCTACAACAGTAGTGAGGCTATATACAGTAGTGAGGCTATATACAGTAGTGAGGCTACAACAGTAGTGAGGTTATAACAGTAGTGAGGCTATATACAGTAGTGAGGTTATATACAGTAGTGAGGCTATATACAGTAGTGAGGCTATATACAGTAGTGAGGTTATAACAGTAGTGAGGTTATAACAGTAGTGATGTTATAACAGTAGTGAGGCTATTTGCGTTATTTGTAATTTATTTTGCCCATAATGTTTCTGCAACCGTATGTTATGGAAAAAAATAGCTTCTGGATATCAGGACAGCGATCACTCACCTCGGATTAGACTAAGAGCTTCTGGATATCAGGACAGCGATCACTCACCTCGGATTAGACTAAGAGCTTCTGGATATCAGGACAGCGATCACTCACCTCGGATTAGACTAAGAGCTTCTGGATATCAGGACAGCGATCACTCACCTCGGATTAGACAAAGGGCTTCTGGATATCAGGACAGTGATCACTCACCTCGGATTAGACAAAGAGCTTCTGGATATCAGGACAGCGATCACTCACCTCGGATTAGACAAAGAGCTTCTGGATATCAGGACAGCGATCACTCACCTCGGATTAGACAAAGAGCTTCTAGATATCAGGACAGCGATCACTCACCTCTGATTAGACTAAGAGCTTCTGGATATCAGGACAGCGATCACTCACCTCTGATTAGACAAAGAGCTTCTAGATATCAGGACAGCGATCACTCACCTCTGATTAGACAAAGAGCTTCTGGATATCAGGACAGCGATCACTCACCTCGGATTAGACAAAGAGCTTCTGGATATCAGGACAGCGATCACTCACCTCGGATTAGACTAAGAGCTTCTGGATATCAGGACAGCGATCACTCACCTCGGATTAGACTAAGAGCTTCTGGATATCAGGACAGCGATCACTCACCTCGGATTAGACTAAGAGCTTCTGGATATCAGGACAGCGATCACTCACCTTGGATTAGACAAAGAGCTTCTGGATATCATGACAGCGATCACTCACCTCGGATTAGACAAAGAGCTTCTAGATATCAGGACAGCGATCGCTCACCTTGGATTAGACAAAGAGCTTCTGGATATCAGGACAGCGATCACTCACCTCGGATTAGACTAAGATTTTTTCTCCAACAAGCAAGACGCACTATCGCTCTCTGTATTTTTTTCTGTGCCTTTGTCCGTAGCATTTCTCCATCCTCCTTTTCGTTTCAGCCTACTTCTCCTCCTTTCTGAAGCCTATTCTTCTTCTGTGATGTCTCCTCCCTTTTGAACTGACCTGAGTGTTCTTCCTGCTCATTTGCATGATTTGAGCTTCTGGCCCTGGCAGGATCTAAGTCACACGCTTCAATCACAGCAGTCAGCTGTGGGCACACAGGTTTGACAGTCATTGTTCATTCAACAGATGTGGCTCAGTTGGTAGTGGGTTGCTGACTGACGCTGGAGTTGGTGCTAAAGGGAGAGGACACTCCAAAATCTACAATTGATGAGCTCTCCTTGAGCACCGAAAACCGCCTCATGTCAAATTGGACCACAGACAAGCAGATGAAATGGACTCTAAAGCTGTTAGAGGAGAGGGTTAGAGGAGGCCTCAGTGTTGTGAGCAGAGCTATGATTCTCAAGGCCAGAACTAAAGTGTGCAGAGGGATATTGGAAAAATAATGTAATAAGAGAGAGGGTGATGGTTGTTTCACCATAGTCACACCTTCTGAGAGAGAAAGAGGCACTCATGACATCGGGTGAGAAAATGGGGGGAGAGCAACGTGTGTGTGTGTGTGTGTGAAAGAAATCAATTGTTCTAGACGTGCGTGTGTGTGTGTTTGGGACAAAGTGACCAAGGAGGGTGAAAGAATATGTAGTCAGCTTAAGGAACCACCAATCTCCCACATACACTGTTATATTGGGTGGGGCCTGATGTACATCTCCCTGTGTCCATCACTAATTACAATACAAGCCTAATTAGTGTACAAAGCTGGCTGATCGATCGTCTGCAAACCTGATAACAAATACACAGCGTTACATAGACGTGACTCCTCATTTTAGAGACCACTAAAATATCTCCTCTCTCTCCTCCAGGTGTCCCTCAGTATGAGTGGAGATGGACGGAGGAAGAGAGACGTTGATGACAACGGTTGGGCTTCCAGGGTGAGTAACTTCCATTCTCCGTTGCAGTGGAGACGCATGAGCGTGGCGCTGTCTGTTACATTGCACCATTTGCTCCCTTTAGCTCAGTGGGATAATATGGTCTTGGAATTGTGCAAACAACCCAGATTCCATACTTGTCAAATCAAATTTGACTGGTTGCACACACATATATTTAGCATATGTTATTGCGGGTGTTGTGAAATGCTTGTGTTTCTTAGCTCCAACAGTGCAGTAATATCTAACAACAATACACACAAATCTAAAAGTAAAATAATTAAGAACTAACTATAGCTGTTTTAGGATGAGCAATGTCTGACTCCGGAGTATAAATATATATGTATGTGTTCAGGACAAAGAGACCAAGGAGGGTGAAAGAATATGTAGTCAGCTTAAGGAAACACCAATCTCCCACATACACTGTTATAAAGGGTGTACATCTCACTGTGTCCATCACCAATACAAGCCAAACCTCTCATTCCAAAATCATGGACTTTTAATATGTAGTTGGCCCCCCTTTGCGGCTACACCAGCCTATAACAGCCTCTACTCTTCTGGGAAGGCGTTCCACTAGATGTTGGAACATTGCTGCGGGGACTTGCTTCCATTCAGCCACAAGCATTAGTGAGGTCGGGCACTGATGTTGGGCGATTAGGCCTGGCTCGCAGTTGGCATTCCAATTCATCCCAAAGGTGTCCGATGGGGTTGAGGTCAGGGCTCTGTGTAGGCCAGTCAAGTTCTTCCACAGCGATCTTGAAAAAACATTTCTGTATGGACCTCGCTTTGTGCATGTGGGCATTGTCATGCTGAAACAGGAAAGGACCTTCGCCAAACTGTTGCCACAAAGTTGGAAGCACAGAATCGTCTAGAATGTCACTGTATGCTGTAGCATTAAGATTTCCCTTCACTGGAACTAAGTGGCCTAGCCCAAACCATGAAAAACAGCCCCAGACCATTATTCGTCCTCCACCAAACTTTACAGTTGCACAATGCATTGGGGACAGGTAGCGTTCTCCTGGCATCCTCCAAACCCAGAGTCGTCCGTTGGACTGCCAGATGTTGAAACATGATTCATCATTCCAGAGAACGCGTTTCCACTGCTCCAGAGTCCAATGGCGGTGAGCTTTACACCACTCCAACCACTCTACACCACTCTGAGTGTTGCAACCAAGGACAGACTGTTTTTACGTCCTTCAGCACTTCTGTGAGCTTGTGTGGCCTACCACTTTGCGGCTGAGCCGTTGTTGCTCCTAGATGTTTCCACTTCACAATAACAACACTTACAGTTGACTGGGGCAGGTGTAGCAGGGAAGAAATTTGACAAACTGACTTGTTGGAAAGGTGACATCAAAAGTCACTGAACTCTTCAGTAAGGCCATTCTACTGCCAATCTTTGTCTATGGAGATTGCATGGCTGTGCGCTCTAATTTATACACCTGTCAGCAATGGGTGTGGTTGAAATAACCAAATACACTAATTTGAAGGGGTGTCCACATACTTTTGTATATACAGTTTACATAGGGCAGCAGCCTCTAAGGTGCAGGGTTGAGTCACCGGGTGGTAGCCAGCTTGTGACAATGACTAAGTTCAGGGCAGGGAGCTGTGTGGAGGCCGGCTAGTGATGGCTATTTAACAATCTGATGGCCTTGAGATAGACTTAAAAACAGGTTCTCTCTGTCCCAGCTTTGATGCACCTGTCCTGTACTGACCTCGCCTTCTGGATGATAGCAGGGTGAACAGGCCATGGCTCGGGTGGCTGAGGTCCTTTGATCTTTTTGGCATTCCTCTGACATCGGTTGCTGTAGATGTCCTGGAGGGCAGGCAGTGTACCCCAGGTGGTGATACAGCCCGACAGGATGCTCTCAATGGTGCATCTGTAAAAGTTTGTGGGACAAGCCAAATTTCTTCAGCCTCCTGAGGTTGAAGAAGTGCTGTTGCACCTTCTTCACCTCACTGTCTGTGTGGGTGGACCATTTCAGATCATCAGTGAAATGTACACCGAGGAACTTGAAGCTTTTCACCTTCTCCACTGCGGTCCCGTCGATGTGAATGAGGACATGCTCTCTCTTGTCTCCTGAGGTCCACAATCAGCTTCTTTTGCTGTGTTGACGTTGATGGAGATGTTATTTTCCTGGCACCACTCCACCAGGGCTCTCACCTCCTTCCCGTAGACTGTCTCGTCGTTGTTGGTAATCAGAACCACTGTTGTGTCGTCTGCAAACTTGATGATTGAGTTGGAGACGTGCATGGCCACGCAGTCATGGGTGAACAGGGAGTACAGGAGGGGGCTGAGAACGCACCCTTGTGGGGTCCCAGTGTTGAGGATCAGCGTAGTGGAGGTGTTGTTTCCTACCTTCACCGCCTGGGGGGCGGCCCATCAGGAAGTCCAGGACCCAGTTGCACAGGTGGGATTCAGACCCTGGGCCTCCAACTTAATGATGAGTTTGGAGGGTACTATGGTGTTGAATGCTGAGCTGTAGTCAATGAACAGCATTCTTACATAGGTATTCCTCTTGTCCAGATGAGATAGGGCAGTGTGCAGTGCGATGGCGATTGCATCATCCGTGGATCTATTGGGGCGGTATGCAAATTGGAGTGGATCTAGGGCATCGGGTAGGGTGGAGGTGACATGATCCTTAACTAGTCTCTCGAAGCACTTCATGATGACAGATGTGAGTGCTATAGGGGCGATAGTCAGTTACTTCAGTTACTTGTGTGATTATATACACTGATGAGGAAGAATAGGTTAAGACTATAAAGCAAGAGAGGACGTGCTCTGTGTCGGACATGATGAGAGGACGTGCTCTGTGTGTCGGACATGATGAGAGGACGTGCTCTGTGTTGGACATGATGAGAGGACGTGCTCTGTGTCGGACATGATGAGAGGACGTGCTCTGTGTGTCGGACATGATGAGAGGACGTGCTCTGTGTTGGACATGATGAGAGGACGTGCTCTGTGTCGGACATGATGAGAGGACGTGCTCTGTGTCGGACATGATGAGAGGACGTGCTCTGTGTCGGACATGATGAGAGGACGTGCTCTGTGTGTCGGACATGATGAGAGGACGTGCTCTTTGTGTCGGACATGATGAGAGGACGTGCTCTGTGTCGGACATGATGAGAGGACGTGCTCTGTGTCGGACATGATGAGAGGACGTGCTCTGTGTCGGACATGATGAGAGGACGTGCTCTTTGTGTCGGACATGATGAGAGGACGTGCTCTGTGTTGGACATGATGAGAGGACGTGCTCTGTGTGTCGGACATGATGAGAGGACATGCTCTGTGTTGGACATGATGAGAGGACGTGCTCTTTGTGTCGGACATGATGAGAGGACGTGCTCTGTGTCGGACATGATGAGAGGACGTGCTCTGTGTGTCGGACATGATGAGAGGACGTGCTCTTTGTGTCGGACATGATGAGAGGACGTGCTCTGTGTCGGACATGATGAGAGGACGTGCTCTGTGTGTCGGACATGATGAGAGGACGTGCTCTGTGTGTCGGACATGATGAGAGGACGTGCTCTGTGTGTCGGACATGAGAGGACATGCTCTGTGTTTCGGACATGAGAGGACATGCTCTGTGTGTCGGACATGATGAGAGGACATGCTCTGTGTGTCGGACATGATGAGAGGACGTGCTCTGTGTCGGACATGAGAGGACGTGCTCTGTGTGTCGGACATGATGAGAGGACGTGCTCTGTGTGTCGGACATGAGAGGACATGCTCTGTGTTGGACATGATGAGAGGACGTGCTCTGTGTTGGACATGATGAGAGGACGTGCTCTGTGTGTCGGACATGATGAGAGGACGTGCTCTGTGTGTCGGACATGATGAGAGGACGTGCTCTGTGTGTCGGACATGATGAGAGGACGTGCTCTGTGTGTCGGACATGATGAGAGGACGTGCTCTGTGTTTCGGACATGATGAGAGGACGTGCTCTGTGTGTCGGACATGATGAGAGGACGTGCTCTGTGTGTCGGACATGAGAGGACATGCTCTGTGTTTCGGACATGAGAGGACATGCTCTGTGTGTCGGACATGATGAGAGGACATGCTCTGTGTGTCGGACATGATGAGAGGACGTGCTCTGTGTCGGACATGAGAGGACGTGCTCTGTGTGTCGGACATGATGAGAGGACGTGCTCTGTGTGTCGGACATGAGAGGACATGCTCTGTGTTGGACATGATGAGAGGACGTGCTCTGTGTGTCGGACATGATGAGAGGACGTGCTCTGTGTGTCGGACATGATGAGAGGACGTGCTCTGTGTGTCGGACATGATGAGAGGACGTGCTCTGTGTGTCGGACATGATGAGAGGACGTGCTCTGTGTGTCGGACATGATGAGAGGACGTGCTCTGTGTGTCGGACATGAGAGGACGTGCTCTGTGTGTCGGACATGATGAGAGGACTCTGTGTGTCGGACATGAGAGGACATGCTCTGTGTGTCGGACATGAGAGGACATGCTCTGTGTGTCGGACATGATGAGAGGACGTGCTCTGTGTGTCGGACATGATGAGAGGACGTGCTCTGTGTGTCGGACATGATGAGAGGACGTGCTCTGTGTGTCGGACATGAGAGGACGTGCTCTGTGTGTCGGACATGATGAGAGGACTCTCTGTGTGTCGGACATGAGAGGACATGCTCTGTGTGTCGGACATGAGAGGACATGCTCTGTGTGTCGGACATGATGAGAGGACTCTCTGTGTCGGACATGATGAGAGGACTCTGTGTCGGACATGATGAGAGGACTCTGTGTCGGACATGATGAGAGGACGTGTTCTGTGTGTCGGACATGATGAGAGGACTCTGTGTCGGACATGATGAGAGGACGTGTTCTGTGTGTCGGACATGATGAGAGGACGTCCTCTGTGTGTCGGACATGATGAGAGGACGTGTTCTGTGTGTCGGACATGATGAGAGGACCCGTAGTTGTGCATGTTCATATCAGTCTGAAATGTGGGGCTGAGTATTCTTGCTAGAACACATTCTAAGGTTGTTGTGTTTGGGTGTGTGTGCGCAGGGTGGATACATGGCTTCCAAGGTGTCCAAGCTGGATGAGCAGTTTAAGCTGGACGCCCCGAGAGAGAAGCCAAAAGATGGAGCCTGCTCCAGCATCTTCACTGGGGTGGCCATCTATGTCAAAGGGTACACAGGTGAGACAAATGGGCGTTAACCTATACCCCACCCTTACCCCACTGATCCTAGCGTGAGCCCTCATAAAATGCAATGTCCGTACTGTGAGATGCCTAAGACAGCGCTACAGAGAGACAGGACGGACAGCTGATCGTCCTTGCAGTGGCAGACCACATGTAACAACACCTGCACAGGATCGGAACGCACAATCCCTCCAGACTGTCCGCAATAGGCTAAGAAAGGCTGGGGGCGTGTAGGCCTGTTGTCTGGTGAGGACCTGCCTTACATCACCGGCAACAACGTTGTCTATGGGCACAAACCCACCATCGCTGGACCAGACAGGACTGGCAAAAAGTGCTCTTCACTGACGAGTCGCGGTTTTGTCTCACCAGGGATGATAGTCGGATTCGCGTTTATCATCGAAGGAATGAGCGTTACACCGAGGCCTGTACTCTGGAGCGGGATCGATTTGGAGGTGTAGAGTCCGTCATGGTCTGGGGTGGTGTGTCACAGCATCATTGGACTGAGCTTGTTGTCATAGCAGGCAATCTCAACCCTGTGTGTTACAGGGAAGGCATTCTCCTCCCTCATGTGGTACACTTCCTGCAGGCTCATCCTGACATGACCCTCCAGCATGACAATGCCACCAGCCATATTGCTCATTCTGTGTGTGATTTCCTGTAAGACAGGAATGTCAGTGTTCTGCCATGGCCAGCGAAGAGCCCGGATCTCAATCCCATAAAGCACGTCTGGGAACTGTTGGATCGGAGGGTGAGGGCTCGGGCCATTACCCCCAGAAATGTCCGGGAACTTGCAGGTGCCTTGGTGGAAGAGTGGGGTAACATCTGGCTAATCTGATGCAGTCCATGAGGAGGAAATGCACTGCAGTACTTAATGCAGCTGATGGCCACACCAGATACTGACTGTTACTTTTGATTTTGACCCCCCCCCCTCTTTGTTGAGGGGCACATTATTCCATTTCTGTTAGTCACATGCCAGTGGAACTTGTTTAGTTTATGTCTCAGTTTTTGAATTTTGTTATGTTCATACAAATATTTACACATGTTAAGTTAGCTGAAAATAGACGCAGTTGACAGTGAGAGGACGTTTCTTTTTTTGCTGAGTTTACTTTGAACTCGCGAAAAGTGGGAGATGCTGTCAAGAAACACTGGTATGTTATATCATCAGACCCAGCTTTGCCTGCCGAAACCACCACTCATTGTATATAGGAGAAGTCGCATTTTACGCAATAAATTGGTCCATAGCCAACTGCCACAAAAGAAAATCAGCCAGGCTCTTTTATGCCCTCTCTTTTACGCCCTGTCTTTTACGCCCTCTCTTTTACGCCCTCCACCCACATACAGGAAAATGGTTCCAACTAAATGACATCAATACGTGCTCCACCACCCATGTTATCTCCAATATTAAATGTCCATATGGGCTGTGCCATGTAGGTTCAACCTCTCGTTCTCTCAAACAGAGAATTGGTGAACGTAAAAGTTAAATTAGGAGAAACGACAGGGATTATCCAGTCACAATACATTTTAATGACCCAAAGCATGACATTTCTACTTTTTTTAGATTTTGTGGCATAGAGAAAGTTAAGATATCAGATAGGGGAGGTGATATTAATAATACTCTGAGTAAAAGAGAATGTTTTGGGATTTTCACCCTCCAGACATTATTTCCTAAAGGTCTTAATGATGAAATTCCTATGCTGTAAATTTTAACATGAATTATGCCCCTATTCCAGATTACTCTGACATTTTTCTTGCACTGTACCCAATGATTTATGAAAACTTGCTTGTTAGGTCGATGTCCTCATTGTGATTTTACAGACCTGTTTAATACGTTTTATGTACACACTTAATTTGAATATTTATTAAACGCATATTGTTATATTTGGTAGCACTTATTTGTTTTTCCTTCACCTCCAACCCCATTCGACGGTGGAACAGATGTGGGTGGGGCTAGGTCTATATAAGGGTGCTAATTAAAAAAACTCACAAAAACTCAGACGAAGGCCGTGAGGCCGATACGTAAGCTTATTAAAGAGCAGTGATACTATCAAGATCAGTGATACTGTCAAGATCAGTGATACTATCAAGATCAGTGATACTGTCAAGATCAGTGATACTATCAAGAGCAGTGATACTATCAAGATCAGTGATACTATCAAGATCAGTGATAATATCAAGAGCAGTGATACTATCAAGAGCAGTGATACTATCAAGAGCAGTGATACTATCAAGAGCAGTGATACTATCAAGAGCAGTGTGCAGGTTCCTTATTTGTTCTCTTATTCAACTGTTTCATGCACCTGCAAAAAAAGAGTTTGGATATGCGAGTGCCTTTAGAATTCTGAGATACTTACAGTAAGTTTTTAAAATCAAATACTTTTACTCAAGTAGTAGTTTACTGGATGACTTTTACTTGAGTCATTTTCTATTAAGGTATCTTTACTTTTACTACAGTATGACAATTGGGTACTTTTTCCACCACTGCTCCTTGCCTTCCTCCTTTCTCCCTCCTGCCTTCCTCCCTCCCCCTCTCCCTCCTCTCCCTCCTGCTTCCTCTCTCCCCCTCTCCCTCCTGCCTTCCTCCACCTTTCTCCCTCCTGCCTTCCTCCCTCCCCCTCCCTCCCCCTCTCCCTCCTGCCTTCCTCCACCTTTCTCCCTCCTGCCTTCCTCCCTCCCCTCCCTCCCCCTCTCCCTCCTGCCTTCCTCCTCCTTTCTCCCTCCTGCCTTCCTCCCTCCCCCTCTCCCTCCTGCCTTCCTCCTCCTTTCTCCCTCCTGCCTTCCTCCCTCCCCCTCTCCCTCCTCTCCATCCTGCCTTCCTCCTCCTTTCTCCCTCCTGCCTTCCTCCCTCTCCCTCCCTCCCCCTCTCCCTCCTGCCTTCCTCCTCCTTTCTCCCTCCTGCCTTGCTCCCTCCCCTTCTCCCTCCTCTCCTTCCTCCCTCCCCCTCTCCCTCCTCTCCTTCCTCCTCCTTTCTCCCTCCTGCCTTCCTCCTCCTTTCTCCCTCCTGCCTTCCTCCCTCCCCCTCTCCCTCCTCTCCCTCCTGCCTTCCCCTCTCCCTCCTCTCCCTCCTGCCTTCCCCTCTCCCTCCTCTCCCTCCTGCCTTCCTCATCCTTTCTCTCTTTTTTATCCCATTTCTTTCCTCCTCTTCTGTCGAATCTCTCTTTGACCCACAGGAAAGATACAGTGGATATGTAAATTAACTTGTGATTAAATATCACAGGGAGTATTCTCTCTCTCTCTCTGTTAGGCTTGGTTATATCACATTACTCCTTAATCTCTCCTCGTCTCTTCTCCGTTGTGACCTCTGCTCTTAAAGAAGTATATCTGTAAAACCAATATGGATATACATCATGAATATTGGCCAGAAGACACTGCTGGATTCAGTGATAATATGTCCAGACGTAGATATGTCTGTCCCTGTTCTTACTCGACCCTGCTTGTGTGTGTGTGTGCACAGAGCCACAGACCCATAGGATTACAATGAGTAGAATCCGCATTTCAGATTTTGTTCTATTCATTCTAATTCTATGCCCAGAGCCCAGTGTGGACGAGCTGCGCAGGCTGATGTTGCTGCATGGGGGTCAGTTCCACGTGTACTACTCCCACTCTCACACCACCCACATCATCGCTAACAACCTGCCCAACAGTAAGATACAGGAGCTGAGGGACCAGAAGGTGGTCCGGCCAGAGTGGATCACTGACAGGTGTGTGTGTGTGTGTGTGTGTGTGTGTGTGTGTGTGTGTGTGTGTGTGTGGTGTCTAAGTGTAATGTAATCTACATTATACTTAGTGTTTGAACATACCTCTTTCCCTCCAACAGTATCAAGGCTGGCCATCTCCTGTCCTACCTGCAGTACCAGCTCTATGCCAAGCAGAAAGGCCTGAGCTTCCCCAGTGTGTCTGTTCACCAGGGCCAAGAGCCTGCAGGACCCCTCCATGGGCGGCACCTACCCAGCCACAGCCTCAATAACCACAACCCAGCCCCTAGCCTTGGGCAGCCCCTATCCAGGCACCACACCCCTACATCCAGCCACAGTCATCTACACACAGACAATCTACACCCCCAACCCAACCACTATAACCACTTTGCTAGCCACTGCAGCCCCCAGCCCAGTCACTCTCTCCCCAGCCACCTCAACCCCCAGCCCAGCCACTCTCTCCTCGGCCCCCAGCCCAGCCACTCTCTCCCCAGCCACCTCGGCCCCCAGCCCAACCACTCTCTCCCCAGCCACCTCTGCCCACAGCCCAGCCACTCTCACCTCGGCCCCCAGCCCAGCCACTCTCTCCCCAGCCACCTCGGCCCCCAGCCCAGCCACCCTCTCCCCAGCCACCTCGGCCCCCAGCCCAGCCACTCTCTCCCCAGCCACCTCGGCCCCCAGCCCAGCCACCTCAGCCCCCAGCCCAGCCACTCTCTCCCCAGCCACCTCGGCCCCCAGCCCAGCCACCTCGGCCCCCAGCCCAGCCACCTCGGCCCCCAGCCCAGCCACCTCAGCCCCCAGCCCAGGCACCTCACTCTACGACTCAGCCTCCTCGGCCCCTTTTCCTCAAACCACTTTTACTCTGACCCAGGGCACATCACCCACCACCCACCCAGCCACGGGCAACCCAAGTTAGGCTGCATCCAGCCTCCTCCTTCAGCCTACACCCACCCACAGACCCCTGGTCCCGTCCCTGCAAACCCCAGCCACGAGCACTCTAAACCTGGACAGGCACAACCTCCTTCCATCCTCTGCATCTCCAGTCACCTCCAGCACAGCTACCGGGAGCTGGACTTCAGACTGTGAGTGTGTTTTAGGAGTATTTTGATATTTGTACAATGCCCTCCACTAATATTGGCACCCTTGGTAAATATGAGCATTACGGGCTGCTGAATTTTTTTTATTTGCTGTTTATCTTCTTGGTCTTTAATTCAAAATATTCACAAAAATCGAACCTTTCATTTAAGTAAAATTATTGAAAAAAATAAATGTGAATTAAATATTTTTCTACGAAACATGTGTGCCACAATTATTGGCACCTCTAGAAATTCTTATGAGTAAAATATAACTGAATTCTATTCCCATTCATATTTTAAGTTTTTAAGTTCACCGGAGTAGGAACACTTAAGTAGTAAGCCATGACTTCCTGTTTCACTGGGGTATAAATATGAGGTGACACACAGGCCCAGTTCCCATAGTCATCCATCACTATGGGAAAGATCTGAGAAAACAGTAATGATGTGCGACAAAAGGTTGTTGAGCTGCACGAATCAGGAAATGGCTATAAGAAAATAGATAAATGGTTGAAAATGCCCATTTCCACTATCAGGGCAATAACTAAGAAGTTTAAAGTAACTAGAGATGTTAACAATCAGCATGGAAGAGGACGTGTGTCTATATTGACCCCACGCACAGTGAGGAGGATGGTTAGAGTGGCCAAAAAATCACAGCTGGAGAATTGCAGAAGTTAGTTGTGTCTTGCGTGTCTTGCTGTGTGTCTTGCGTGTCTTGCTTGCTTGTTGTGTCTTGCGGTCAGAAAATCTCAAACTACAATCAGACGCCACCTATATAACCACGAGTTATTTGGGATGGTTGCCATAAAAAAGCCTTTGCTGTCATCAAACAACAAACACAAGCGCCTACAGTTCGCCAAACTTTACTGGAACTTTCAATGGGACCGGGTTCTATGGTCAAATGAGACCAAAATAGAGCTTCAATGGGACCAGGTTCTATGGTCAAATGAGACCAAAATAGAGCTTCAATGGGACCGGGTTCTATGGTCAAATGAGACCAAAATAGAGCTTTTTGGAAACAAACACCAGAGGTGGGTTTGGCGTAGACTGAAAGATAGCCATGCAGTACCTCATCCACACTGTGAAGTATGGTGGTGGATCAATCAATCAAGGAAATGTATTTATAAAGCCCTTTTTACATCAGCTGATGTCACAAAGTGCTATACAGAAACCCAGCCTAAAACCCCAAACAGCAAGCAATGCAGATGTAGAAGCACGGTGGCTAGGAAAAACTCCCTAGAAAGTCTGGAACCTAGGAAGAAACCTAGAGAGGAACCAGGCTCTGAGGGGTGGCCAGTCCTCTTCTGGCTGTGCCGGGTGGAGATTATAACAGAACATGGCCAATATGTTCAAATGTTCATAAATGACCAGCATGGTCAAATAATAATAATAATAATCACAGTAGTTGTAGAGGGTGCAGCAAGTCAGCACCTCAGGAGTAAATGTCAGTTGGCTTTTCATAACCAATCTTTAAGAGTATCTCTACCACACCTGTTGTCTCTAGAGAGTTGACAACAGCAGGTCTGGGACAGATAGCACGTCCGGTGAACAGATCAGGGTTCCATAGCCGCAGGCAGAACAGTTGAAACTAGAGCAGCAGCACGGCCAGGTGGACTGGGGACAGCAAGGAGTCATAGGGCTCAGGTCCTCTGAGAGAGAGAAAGAGAGAATTAGAGAGAGCATACTTAAATTCACACAGGACACCGGATAAGACAGGAGAAGTACTCCAGATATAACAAACTGACCCTAGCCCCCGACAAATAAACTACTGCAGCATAAATACTGGAGGCTGAAACAGGAGGGGTCAGGAGACACTGTGGCCCCATCTAATGATACCCCCGGACAGGGCCAAACAGGAAGGATATAACCCCACCCACTTTGCCAAAGCACAGCCCCCACACCACTAGAGGGATATCTTCAACCACCAACTTACCATCCTGAGACAAGGCCAGGTATAGCCCACAAAGATCTCCGCCACGGCATGAACCCAACCCGGACAGGAAGATCACGTCAGTGACTCAACCCACTCAAGCGACGCACCCTTCCTAGGGAAGGCCAGAAAGAGCACCAGTAAGCCAGTGACTCAGCCCCTGTAAAAGGGTTAGAGGCAGAGAATCCCAGTGGAGAGAGGGGAACCGGCCAGGCAGAGACAGCATGGGCGGTTCGTTGCTCCAGATCCTTTCCGTTCACCTTCACACTCCTGGGCCAGACTACACTCGATCAAAGTGAAGACTTAAAGGTTGAGACTGAGTCTGCGTCTCTCACATGGGTAGGCAGACCGTTCCATAAAAATGGAGCTCTATAGGAGAAAGCCCTGCCTCCAGCTGTTTTCTTAACAAATTCTAGGGACAATTAGGAGGCCTGCGTCTTGTGACCGTAGCGTACGTGTAGGTATGTACGGCAGGACCAAATCGGAAAGATAGGTAGGAGCGAGCCCATGTAATGCTTTGCAGGTTAGCAGTAAAACCTTGAAATCAGCCCTTGCCTTAACAGGAAGCCAGTGTAGAGAGGCTAGCACTGGAGTAATATGATCAAATTTTTTGGTTCTAGTCAGGATTCTAGCAGCCGTACTTAGCACTAACTGAAGTTTATTTAGTGCTTTATCCGGGTAGCCGGAAAGTAGAGCATTGCAGTAGTCTAACCTAGAAGTAACAAAAGCATGGATTAATATTTCTGCATCATTTTTGGACAGAAAGTTTCTGATTTTTGCAATGTTACGTAGATGGAAAAAAGCTGTCCTTGAAACAGTCAAAAGAAAGATCAGGGTCCAGAGTAACGCCGAGGTCCTTCCCAGTTTTATTTGAGACGACTGTACAACCATCAAGATTAATTGTCAGATTCAACAGAAGATCTCTTTGTTTCCTGGGACCTAGAACAAGCATCTCTGTTTTGTCCGAATATAAAAGTAGAAAGTTTGCAGCCATCCACTTCCTTATGTCTGAAACACAGGCTTCTAGCGAGGGAAATTTTGGGGCTTCACCATGTTTCATTGAAATGAACAGCTGTGTGTCATCCGCATAGCAGTGAAAGTTAACATTATGTTTTTGAATTACATCCCCAAGAGGTAAAATATATAGTGAAAACAATAGTGGTCCTAAAACGGAACCTTGAGGAACACCGAAATGTACAATGTACAAACCATTCACAGAGACAAACTGATATCTTTCCGACAGATAAGATCTAAACCAGGCCAGAACTTGTCCGTGTAGACCAATTTGGGTTTCCAATCGCTCCAAAAGAATGTGGTGATCGATGGTGTCAAAAGCAACACTAAGGTCTAGGAACACGAGGACAGATGCAGAGCCTCGGTCTGACGCCATTAAAAGGTCATTTACCACCTTCACAAGTGCAGTCTCAGTGCTATGATGGGTTCTAAAACCAGACTGAAGCATTTCATATACATTGTTTGTCTTCAGGAAGGCAGTGAGTTGCTGTGCAACAGCTTTTTCTACAATTTTTGAGAGGAATAGAAGATTCGATATAGTTTTTTAAATATTTTCTGGGTCAAGGTTTGGCTTTTTCAAGAGAGGCTTTATTACTGCCACTTTTAGTGAGTTTGGTACACATCCGGTAGATAGAGAGCCGTTTATTATGTTCAACATAGGAGGGCCAAGCACAGGAAGCAGCTCTTTCAGCAGTTTAGTTGGAATAGGGTCCAGCATGCAGCTTGAAGGTTCAGAGAATTAAGATCTCCCCCGTGGCACGAACCCGTGGATCTTTTATGTTGTGGGGCTGTTTTTCTTCCAAGGGCCCTGGACAACTTGTTAGGATACATGGTATCATGGACTCTATCAAGTACCAACAGATATTAAATCTAAACCTGACTGCCTCTGCTGGGAAGATTAAACTGGGCTGTGGTTGGATCTTCCAGCAGGACAATAATCCAAAGCACACCTCAAAATCAAAACAAAAATGGTTCACTGACCACCGAATCAAGGTTTTTCCATGGCCATCCCAGGACCCTGAACCCCATCGAAAACCTGTAGGATGAGCTGAAGAGGAGAGTCCACAAGCGTGGACCTCGGAATCTGAAGGATCTAGAGATGAGTTCTACAACCTCATTATGCATTATAGGAGAAGACTCAGAGCTGTTATCTTGGCAAAGGGAGGTTGCACAAAGTATTGAATGAATATTAAGTGGGGGGCACTGCATGTTTGTGTATTGTCCTGGCATAATAACATACTAAAGCCAATCCATGTTGTGATTCTTGATTCTCACTTCTCTCTCTGTCCGATAGGAATGAATCATTACTGACCTCTTATGAAAAGACTCGGAGCGTCAAAATGAACGGGGTCCAAGAGTTGGGTGGTGAGGACCCCTGTCCTGTCAAAACTCCCAGAGGGGTGAAGGACCCCACTCTGACCAACGGTCACACCCATCTTGTGAATGGTGCCATAAATCCTCTGGACCTCTCCACAAACCCCACACGACACACACCCACTCCAGACAGGGGGTTACCCCATACTCTCCAATCCATACCCTCACAGCCTGACAGCCCCTTATCCAAACCTCCTATCCAACATGACACCCCCAGACCTCCCCCTGTCTCTCACCACAGACACCACGCACAACCGGCCAATGAACAGAGACCCAAGCCCCCTCTGCCCACCTATCAGGAGGCGATGGCTGCCTCGGCATCCCGCCCCCTGGATCTCCCGTCTCAATCAGATTTCCCTCCTGAGAAACCACTCCCCATTGCTAACCCAAACCCCTCCCCTTCCCCTGTCTGTCTGAATTGCAGCCACCACAATGTTTTTCCTTCTAACCCCACCCCCCTGGAAACCAACAGCCTATCAGCCAACACTTTTCCTTCTAACCCCACCCCCATAGAAACCAACAGCCTATCAGCCGAAACCTTTCCTTCTAACCCCACCCCCCTGGAAACCAATAGCCTATCAGCCAACCCCATTCCCTCAAACTACGCTCCTCCGCACCACGACCAACAATCAGCAAAGGTGAAGACCGGGGGGATCATCTCAGAGTTTTACTCCCACTCTCGTCTACACCATATCTCCACGTGGAGAAGTGAGTTCTCTGAGTATGTCAACATGTTGCAGAGCAGGATGAGGGCCACAGGGGGTGCCACCTTCCCCGGGAGAGACAGGCTCAGACGCCAGAGGAGAGAGGGTAAGGAACTGTAGGGTGGGTGTTTGAAAGGGATGGATTGGATGGTCTCTGTCCGATGGTATGTGAATTCTGATAACTCAGTCCAGTCATGTCCGTCTGTCTGTCTCTCTCTCGATCACACTCCTCTCTTATCTCACTCACTATCTCACTCACACACACACACACACTCCTCTCGCTCTCCTCTCTTAAATGTCATAGGGAAATTTCTGCATGTTGTTAATAATGTCATCAGGGTTTGTTTGAGTGTGATGCATTTTGCAGACCATGAATAGCTGTGTACAGTGCCTTCAGAAAGATTTTGTTGTTACAGCCTGAATTCAAAATGGATGAAATACAATAAAATTCTCACAGACAATACCCCATAATGACAGTGAAAACATGTTTTTAGAAAATGTTGCAAATGTATTGAAATTGAAATACTGAAATATCAAATTTAAATAAGTATTCACACCCATGATTCAATACTTTGTAGAAGCACCTTTGGCAGCGATTACAGCTTTGAGTCATCTTGGGTAGGTCTATCAGCTTTGAGTCATCTTGGGTATGTCTGTATCAGCTTTGAGTCATCTTGGGTATGTCTGTATCAGCTTTGAGTCATCTTGGGTATGTCTGTGTCAGCTTTGAGTCATCTTGGGTCTGTATTAGAGGTCGACCGATTATGATTTTTCAATACCGATACCGATTATTGGAGGACCAAAAAAAGCCGATACCGATTAATCGGCCAATTTAAAAATAAAAAATAAATGTATTTGTAATAATGACAATTACAACAATACTGAATGAACACTTATTTTAACTTAATATAATACATCAATTAAATCAATTTAGCCTCAAGGAAATAATGAAACATGTTCATTTTTGTTTAAATAATGCAAAAACAAAGTGTTGGAGAAGAAAGTAAAAGTGCAATATGTGCCATGTAAGAAAGCTAACGTTTAAGTTCCTTGCTCAGGAAACTATCATCTCGAAAACAGGATGTTTATTCTTTCAGTGAAATACGGAACCTTTGCGTATTTTATCTAACGGGTGGCATCCATCAGTCTAACTATTGCTGTTACATTGCACAACCTTCAATGTTATGTCATAATTACGTAAAGTTCTGGCAAATTAGGCGGCCCAAACTGTTGCATATACACTGACTCTGCGTGCAATGAACACAAGAGAAGTGACACAATTTCACCTGGTTAATATTGCCTGCTAACCTGGATTTCTTTTAGCTAAATATGCAGGTTTATACTATATATACCTCTGTGTATTGATTTTAAGAAAGGCATTGATGTTTATGGTTAGGTACACATTGGAACAACGATACGCACCGCATCGATTATATGCAACGCAGGACACGCTAGATAAACTAGTAATATCATCAGCCATGTGTAGTTAACTAGTGATTATGATTGATTTGTTTTTTATAAGATAAGTTTAATGCTAGCTAGCAACTTACCTTGGTTCTTACTGCATTCGCGTAACAGGCAGTCTCCGCGTGGAGTACAATAAGAGGCAGGTGGTTAGAGCGTTGGACTAGTTAACTGTAAGGTTGAAAGATTGAATCCCGGAGCTGACAAGGTAAAAATATGTTGTTCTGCCCTGAACAAGGCAGTTAACCCACCGTTCCTATTCCGTCATTGAAAATAAGAATGTGTTCTTAACTGACTTGACTAGTTAAATAAAGGTCTAAAAAAAAAATGGGGGGGGGGGGGGCCAAATCGGTGTCCAAAAATACCGATTTCCGATTGTTAAGAGAGCTTGAAATCGGCCCTAATTAATCGGCCATTCCGATGAATCGATCGTCCTCTAGTGTGAATACTTATGTAAATTAGATATTTCTGTATTTCATTTTCCCAAAATTCTAAAAACATGTTTTCACTTGGTCATTATGGGTTATTGTGTGTAGGGTGAGGGGGGAAAAAAACAATATAATCAATTTTGAATTCAAGTTGTAACAACAAAATGTGGAGTAAGTCAAGGGGTATTAACACTTTCTGTCTCCTGGTCTGTCTGTCTGTCGGTCTGTCTGTCTCCTGGTCGGTCGGTCTGTCTGTCTCCTGGTCGGTCTGTCTGTCTCCTGGTCTGTCTGTCGGTCTGTCTCCTGGTCTGTCTGTCGGTCTGTCTCCTGGTCTGTCTGTCGGTCTGTCTCCTGGTCTGTCTGTCTCCTGGTCGGTCTGTCTGTCTCCTGGTCTGTCTGTCGGTCTGTCTCCTGGTCGGTTTGTCTCCTGGTCTGTCTGTCTCCTGGTCTGTCTGTCTCCTGTTCTGTCTGCTGGTCTGTCTGTCTCCTGGTCTGTCTCCTGGTCTGCCTGTCTCCTGGTCTGTCTGTCGGTCTGTCTCCTGGTCGGTCTGTCTGTCTGTCTCCTGGTCGGTCTGTCTGTCTCCTGGTCTGTCTCCTGGTCTGTCTGTCTGTCTGTCTCCTGGTCGGTCTGTCTGTCTCCTGGTCTGTCTGTCTGCCTGTCTCCTGGTCTGTCTGTATCCTGGTCTGTCTCCTGGTCTGCCTGTCTCCTGGTCTGTCTGTCTCCTGGTCTGTCTCATGGTCTGCCTGTCTCCTGGTCTGTCTGTCTCCTGGTCTGTCTCCTGGTCTGCCTGTCTCCTGGTCTGTCTGTCGGTCTGTCTCCTGGTCTGTCTGTCGGTCTGTCTCCTGGTCTGTCTGTCGGTCTGTCTCCTGGTCTGTCTGTCTCCTGGTCTGCCTGTCTCCTGGTCTGTCTGTCGGTCTGTCTCCTGGTCTGTCTGTCGGTCTGTCTCCTGGTCTGTCTGTATCCTGGTCTGTCTCCTGGTCTGTCTGTATCGTGGTCTGTCTCCTGGCCTGTCTCCTGGTCTGTCTGTCGGTCTGTCTCCTGGTCTGTCTGTCTCCTGGTCTGCCTGTCTGTTGACCAGGTTTGTCCACTGCTCCTGGCCCTCAGTCCTGTATCCTGCATGTGGACATGGACTGTTTCTTTGTCTCCGTGGGGATCAGACACAGACCAGACCTCAAAGGTATACACGCACACACTCAAGTATCTCTATCATATTTTCTATTCTAGTCCCAAGCGCCCACTAACCGCACCCCCCCCTCTCCTCCCCCAGGGAAGTCTGTAGCGGTGACCAGTAACCATGGTTCAGGCAGAGTGGCCCAGAGGCCTGGTGTTGACCGCCAGCTGGAGCTGCAGTGCTACCATAAAAAATACTCCTATCCAGCTGTGTCAGAGAGGAAGGATGGGGACCTGGAGGAAATTACATCATCAGAGACGGAGAGTCACATCTCCCATGGCAACAGTGTTGACCAGGATACTGCTGCCCTCTCTATGGCTGAGATCGCCTCCTGTAGCTATGAGGCCAGGTACAACACACATACGTACACACACGCACACACACACGTACACTCTTCCCTATAGTAATATGTGGTCTCTCTCTCTGTCTGTCTTTCAGGCAGGCAGGGGTGAGGAATGGTATGTTTTTTGGCCAGGCCAAACAACTGTGTCCCTCCCTGCAGTCTGTCCCTTATGACTTCCAGGCCTACAAGAAGGTAGCCCTGGCCATGTATGAGACCCTCGCCAGGTACGGATGGATGAATAGATACTCACTCTCTCTCTCTATACCTGTCATCTATGACTATTAGTTACTTGGTAGGATTGTAGTACAATCTCATCTATTAGAGAACAAATTGATTTACCTTTTCTCTTTATCTTCTCTCTTCCTCTCTCTCTCTCTCTCTCTCTGTCTCTCTCTTTAGTTATTCTCACGATATCGAGGCCCTGAGTTGTGACGAGGCGTTGGTGGATAGCTCTGCCCTGCTGGCTGAGTTGAGTGTTACACCAGATGAACTTGCCAGTGCCATCCGAGCAGATGTCAGGGAGAGAACTGGGTGCTCCGCCTCAGTGGGCATGGGTGAGTAGTGCCTTCCTCTGCCACCCCTGAGTCACATTGTGTATGCTGGCATACTGGACACCCCTGTAGACCCCTGCAATGCTTTTGGGGCCCATATGCCTGTCATCAATGTCTATTTTTTTTTTATATAAATAATTTTGGCAGTAACCCTACAAAAAGTTATTAATGAACCTTTTTCATTTCCATATGGACTAGAAAGCAAAGTGTTTGTTTCTTGGTCTTCGGGAATGTGACTGAAATGTGCCTCAGGCCTTGAAAAATATAATGTTGAATTGATTGAAAGTGTAAAGAGATTTGGGTGAATAAAGTGGGGCTGACTTGGCTGTTCAAAAGGCATCAGACCGAGAGCCTAATGCTTCTTTAGTTAGTTAGGATTTCTTTGTTGAGAAAATCATTTCTTCTCAGAAGCGAAAGTTTCAGGGATGGTAAAACCAGCTTGATTGCCATAGACGTATCAGGGAAACTGGACAGGAGGGAGGGGTGCTTCAAAATATAGCAGTTCTGTAACATATTTCATTCAGCCTCTCATTCTTAATTGCCGGCCTCAACACGTTACGGAAAGAGGTCGTATTGGAATCTGGGGACAGGTCGTCTGGATACTGGACAACCAATAAATTGGCAAATGCAAACATCTTTAGCGGACAACAGTTCTTCAGGGCTTGACCAAAAAAAGCGGTTTGCGATTTCGTTCATACTGGTGAACCGGCGTTTGAGTTGTGGGGTTGCAATAACAACAGTCCCTTATCTCTGGTTTATCTTGGCATGCATCATTCAAGACTACGTTTAACTTGTGTGCAGCGCAATGGACATGTAACGCACAGTATCTCAGGAAAGACTGTCTGGGTTGACTCCGTATAGGAAACCAAAGAAAGATGAAGTGCATTATGCCAGTGAGTCTGTTGGCACAACAAGGGAGGAAGCATTTGGAAACGGAGGGGCAGCATAGTTTCCCTCCCACTGTATTACACCCTGTCTAACCTCTGTGACCACTGACCTGTCCAGGGTCCAACATCCTGTTGGCGAGAATGGCTACCCGAAAGGCTAAGCCGAACGGACAGTACCTCCTGAGGTCAGAGGAAGTGGATGACTTCATCAGGGACCAGACGGTGACCAGCCTACCAGGTGAGGCACTACAGCACCACCTGCTGGCCACACACCAACCACACACACACCACACATACACCATACACACAGTTACTCTGCAACTGATGATCATCTTTCTTGTGCATCTCCAAAATATAAACTGTCCTTCTCTACACCCTCCATCTCTCCTTTTCCACCCATCCCTGTATTTCTCTCCCCTCTTCTCCCTCAGGTGTGGGCCGTTCTATGGGTGGGAAACTGGCATCTCTGGGTGTGAGGTCATGTGGGGACCTGCAGCAGGTGTCTCTGCAGCGGCTGCAGAAGGAGTTTGGCCCTCGCACCGGTCAGACCCTCTTCAGGTTCTGCCGAGGTCTGGACGACCGGCCCGTCCGTAGCGAGAAAGAGAGGAAGTCCGTCTCTGCTGAGATGAACTACAACATCCGCTTCACACAGGTCCGTACCTGTTTCATCTGGTTTACACTGGTAAGAGCTTGTTTGATATGGTCCACGCAGGTCATAACTGGTTTATACTGATCAGAACTGGGGCTTATTCAAGGAGGCAGAATATTCAGATTGTTCCGAATGGGATATTTCCTGAAGAACAGACATTCTTCTTTGCTTGTTTAAAGTGACAGGCTTTTCTATCACTTTCTCCATTCTCTCTTTCTCTAAATTCTCTCTATCTCACCAGGTGGACGAGGCGGAGTCGTTCCTGACCCACCTGTCCGTTGAGGTGCAGAAGCGTCTGCAGGGGGCGGGGCTTAGGGGTCGCAGGCTGACCCTAAAGGTCATGGTCTACAGTGGTCATGGCACCTGTGACAGTTTGGCTAGGTGAGCGAGACCAATGGACACGGTGGCCATGTCTGAATACCCATGAATAGTAGGCTCTTTGGTATGCGAAAATACAACATTTTATAGTATGTAAATGAAGTGTGCTTTAAATGCCAGGATGTCATACTCATTTCAGCTGCACACCTTTGAGGAAGAGCATCGTCTTTTCACCCTCGCGTGTGTTTGACAACAGCTGATAATCAGAATAGAGGACACGCATAAATACACGAATGGCGTCAAATCAACGCAGTTGAACATTACGAGGCATTCTCAGGATGGATCAGCCTAGGATGTTATTTGTTGCTCGTTCTCAGGATGGATCAGCCTAGGATGCTATTTGTTGCTCGTTCTCAGGATGGATCAGCCTAGGATGTTATTTGTTGCTAGTTCTCAGGATGGATCAGCCTAGGATGTTATTTGTTGCTCGTTCTCAGGATGGATCAGCATAGGATGTTATTTGTTGCTCTATCTCAGGATGGATCAGCCTAGGATGTTATTTGTTGCTAGTTCTCAGGATGGATCAGCCTAGGATGTTATTTGTTGCTAGTTCTCAGGATGGATCAGCCTAGGATGTTATTTGTTGCTCGTTCTCAGGATGGATCAGCCTAGGATGTTATTTGTTGCTCGTTCTCAGGATGGATCAGCCTAGGATGTTATTTGTTGCTCGTTCTCAGGATGGATCAGCCTAGGATGTTATTTGTTGCTCGTTCTCAGGATGGATCAGCCTAGGATGTTATTTGTTGCTCGTTCTCAGGATGGATCAGCCTAGGATGTTATTTGTTGCTAGTTCTCAGGATGGATCAGCCTAGGATGTTATTTTTTGCTCTATCTCAGGATGGATCAGCCTAGGATGTTATTTGTTGCTCGTTCTCAGGAAGGATCAGCCTAGGATGTTATTTGTTGCTAGTTCTCAGGATGGATCAGCCTAGGATGTTATTTGTTGCTAGTTCTCAGGATGGATCAGCCTAGGATGCTATTTGTTGCTCTATCTCAGGATGGATCAGCCTAGGATGTTATTTGTTGCTAGTTCTCAGGATGGATCAGCCTAGGATGCTATTTGTTGCTCTATCTCAGGATGGATCAGCCTAGGATGTTATTTGTTGCTCGTTCTCAGGATGGATCAGCCTAGGATGCTATTTGTTGCTCTATCTCAGGATGGATCAGCCTAGGATGTTATTTGTTGCTAGTTCTCAGGATGGATCAGCCTAGGATGTTATTTGTTGCTAGTTCTCAGGATGGATCAGCCTAGGATGTTATTTGTTGCTAGTTCTCAGGATGGATCAGCCTAGGATGTTATTTGTTGCTCGTTCTCAGGATGGATCAGCCTAGGATGCTATTTGTTGCTCTATCTCAGGATGGATCAGCCTAGGATGTTATTTGTTGCTAGTTCTCAGGATGGATCAGCCTAGGATGTTATTTGTTGCTCGTTCTCAGGATGGATCAGCCTAGGATGCTATTTGTTGCTCTATCTCAGGATGGATCAGCCTAGGATGTTATTTGTTGCTCTATCTCAGGATGGATCAGCCTAGGATGCTATTTGTTGCTCGTTCTCAGGATGGATCAGCCTAGGATGTTATTTGTTGCTCGTTCTCAGGATGGATCAGCCTAGGATGTTATTTGTTGCTCTATCTCAGGATGGATCAGCCTAGGATGCTATTTGTTGCTCTATCTCAGGATGGATCAGCCTAGGATGTTATTTGTTGCTAGTTCTCAGGATGGATCAGCCTAGGATGTTATTTGTTGCTAGTTCTCAGGATGGATCAGCCTAGGATGCTATTTGTTGCTCTATCTCAGGATGGATCAGCCTAGGATGTTATTTGTTGCTCGTTCTCAGGATGGATCAGCCTAGGATGTTATTTGTTGCTCTATCTCAGGATGGATCAGCCTAGGATGTTATTTGTTGCTCTATCTCAGGATGGATCAGCCTAGGATGTTATTTGTTGCTCGTTCTCAGGATGGATCAGCCTAGGATGTTATTTGTTGCTCTATCTCAGAATGGATCAGCCTAGGATGTTATTTGTTGCTAGTTCTCAGGATGGATCAGCCTAGGATGTTATTTGTTGCTAGTTCTCAGAATGGATCAGCCTAGGATGTTATTTGTTGCTAGTTCTCAGAATGGATCAGCCTAGGATGTTATTTGTTGCTAGTTCTCAGAATGGATCAGCCTAGGATGTTATTTGTTGCTAGTTCTCAGAATGGATCAGCCTAGGATGTTATTTGTTGCTCTATCTCAGGATGGATCAGCCTAGGATGTTATTTGTTGCTTACTGCATTTGTTTGTTTTTTAAATAAAAATAGTATGTTCTAAATAGTTTGTAGTACAATTAGTACACAATTAGTAAACATAGTTTTAGTAAATAGCAGGCAAGACAGATTTCAGACAGTTCCTGGAACACACTGAGGGGACATAATTGAGTGTGTCTTCCTCTTCTCTCTCCCTCTCTCCTCCTCTTTTCTCCTCTTTTCTCCTCTCCCTCTCTCCTCTACCCTCCTTTCCTCTCTCCCCCTCTCTCCTCTCTCAGGTCAGTGACCCTGGCCCAGCTTACAGACTGTGGTCATTTGATAGCCAGTGAGGTCATCAAGCTGTTCCACACAATGAGGCTGAAGGTGCAGGACCTGAGGGGGGTGGGCCTCCAGGTGCAGCTCCTCGAGGGGGCCCACTCCGTCCCCAAGGACCCCTCGGGCCCTAAAACATGCTACGTCAGAGACAAGCTGCTGGCCCAGCGCCCCCCCGTCCAACATAACTATACAGGTAGGTGTGTGTGTGTGTGTGTGTGTGTGTGTGTGTGTGAGAGCTCTTGTTAGTGGTTACCTGAAGGAGCCAGTCATCGAGCCATAGAACGACCTCTGCTGTCTCTCTCCCTTCAGATTCGCTACCTAATACCGCCATTACTGACACATGCACCAGTCAGGAAAATAGTTCCTCTGCCAGAGTCCTGTCCCCCTTCTCCACTCCCCGCCCTACATCGCCTGCTGAGCCAATCACAGGGACAAGTAAAGGAGAGCCGCCACGTACACCTAACCATGTTGATAACCGCCTTAACCTCAGCATCGAGGTCTCCCTTCCCTCACAGGTACTTCACCCCTAGATCAACAGTGCATTGCTCTCATTGAAAAAACATTTGGTTGGCTATGTTTTTGAAGCATAATTTCATGTCCAATCAAATTTTATTTGTCACATGCTCCGAATACAACAGGTATAGATAGACCTTACAGTGTAGCAGCAGTGTAAAAACAAAGGGGGGGGGGGGGGGGGTCGGTCTATGTAAATAGTCCAGGTGGCCATTTGATGAATAGTTCAGCAGTCTTATGGCTTGGAGGTAGAAGCTAGAAAGGAGCCTTTTGGGCAGTAAAATAACCCTCACACACAGGTTTCCCAGGATACATGTTGTATGTGTGTCCATGTGTGTCTGTGTCCATGTCAGGTGGACCGGTCGGTGTTGGAGGCCTTGCCTGCAGAGTTGAGAGAACGGGTGGAGCACTCCTGGACCCACAGAGACACAGAGAAAACCCACAACGGGTCACACCAACGCCCCCTTCACCCTGGCCCCTCTTCTCCTCTCTCTTCCTGTTCATCTTCCCCTCTACCCTCCTCTCCTCCTCCCCCCACTGCCCCTCCTGTAGGAGCACTGGTGCTTCAGATCCCCAAACAGTCTGGACAGACCGGCTCCACAGGCATCATACTGGAACTGTCTGACTTCTCCCAGGTACACACACACACACACACACACAAACATTCTCATTAACGGCAACATCCCCTATAAACACCCACATATTGTTTCTCTGTGTCTGTCTTTCTCTCTCCCTGTGTGTGTGTGTGTGTGTGTGTAGGTTGACCCGGAGGTGTTTGCAGCACTCCCCAGAGAACTCCAGGAGCAGCTGCGTTCAGTGTACGGCCGCAGAGAGAACACCCAGGGGATCATGGGTAAGAATACAGTATACAGTGCCTTGCGAAAGTATTCGGCCCCCTTGAACTTTGCGACCTTTTGCCACATTTCAGGTTCAAACATAAAGATATAAAACTGTATTTTTTGTGAAGAATCAACAACAAGTGGGACACAATCATGAAGTGGAACGACATTTATTGGATATTTCAAACTTTTTTAACAAATCAAAAACTGAAAAATTGGGCGTGCAAAATTATTCAGCCCCTTTACTTTCAGTGCAGCAAACTCTCTCCAGAAGTTCAGTGAGGATCTCTGAATGATCCAATGTTGACCTAAATGACTAATGATGATAAATACAATCCACCTGTGTGTAATCAAGTCTCCGTATAAATACACCTGCACTGTGATAGTCTCAGAGGTCCGTTAAAAGCGCAGAGAGCATCATGAAGAACAAGGAACACACCAGGCAGGTCCGAGATACTGTTGTGAAGAAGTTTAAAGCCGGATTTGGATACAAAAAGATTTCCCAAGCTTTAAACATTCCAAGGAGCACTGTGCAAGCGATAATATTGAAATGGAAGGAGTATCAGACCACTGCAAATCTACCAAGACCTGGCCGTCCCTCTAAACTTTCAGCTCATACAAGGAGAAGACTGATCAGAGATGCAGCCAAGAGGCCCATGATCACTCTGGATGAACTGCAGAGATCTACAGCTGAGGTGGGAGACTCTGTCCATAGGACAACAATCAGTCGTATATTGCACAAATCTGGCCTTTATGGAAGAGTGGCAAGAAGAAAGCCATTTCTTAAAGATAGCCATAAAAAGTGTTGTTTAAAGTTTGCCACAAGCCACCTGGGAGACACACCAAACATGTGGAAGAAGGTGCTCTGGTCAGATGAAACCAAAATTGAACTTTTTGGCAACAGTGCAAAACGTTATGTTTGGCGTAAAAGCAACACAGCTCACACACCATCCCCACTGTCAAACATGGTGGTGGCAGCATCATGGTTTGGGCCTGCTTTTCTTCAGCAGGGACAGGGAAGATGGTTAAAATTGATGGGAAGATGGATGGAGCCAAATACAGGACCATTCTGGAAGAAAACCTGATGGAGTCTGCAAAAGACCTGAGACTGGGACGGAGATTTGTCTTCCAACAAGACAATGATCCAAAACATAAAGCAAAATCTACAATGGAATGGTTCAAAAATAAACATATCCAGGTGTTAGAATGGCCAAGTCAAAGTCCAGACCTGAATCCAATCGAGAATTTGTGGAAAGAACTGAAAACTGCTGTTCACAAATGCTCTCCATCCAACCTCACTGAGCTCGAGGTGTTTTGCAAGGAGGAATGGGAAAAAAATTCAGTCTCTCGATGTGCAAAACTGATAGAGACATACCCCAAGCGACTTACAGCTGTAATTGCAGCAAAAGGTGGCGCTACAAAGTATTAACTTAAGGGGGCTGCAAATTTTGCACGCCCAATTTTTCAGTTTTTGATTTGTTAAAAAAGTTTGAAATATCCAATAAATGTCGTTCCACTTCATGATTGTGTCCCACTTTTTGTTGATTCTTCACAAAAAATACAGTTTTATATCTTTATGTTTGAAGCCTGAAATGTGGCAAAAGGTCGCAAAGTTCAAGGGGGCCGAATACTTTCGCAAGGCACTGTATCTATCCAATAATATACACTGAGTTTACCAAACATTAAGAATGGTCCCCTCAGTTCGTCGCACAAGGACTCTACAAGGTGTCCAAAGCGTTCCACAGGGATGCTGGCCCATGTTGACTCCAATGCTTCCCACAGTTGTGTCAAGTTGGCTGGATGTCCTTTGGGTGGTGGACCATTCTTGATACACACGGGAAACTGTTGAGTGTGAAAAACCCTGAAACATTGCAGTTCTTGAAACAAACCAGTGCGCCTGGCACCATACCCCATTTAAAGACACTTCAATATTTTGTCTTGCACATTCACCCTCTGAATGGCACACATACACAATCGATGTCTTATTGTCTCAAGGCTTAAAATCCTCTTTAACTGGTCTCCTCCCCTTCATCTACACTGATTGAAGTGGATTTAACAGGTGACATCAATGAGGGATTATAGCTTTCACCTGGATTCACCTGGATTCCCCAGTCAGTCTGACATGTAAAGAGCAGGTGTTCTTAATGTTTTGTAAGCTCAGTGGATACTAATAATATAATATAGAATATATATGCCATTTAGCAATACACTGGAAAGAACCATAGAACCGACTAATGATCAAATGAAACTTTCATTGCATTGCCCCCTTATCTCTCTCTTTCCTTCTCTACCTTTCACTCCTTCCCTCGCCTCGCTTGTCTCCCCCTCCTCTTTCTCTGTAGCAGACCAGAGGAACCCCCTGTTGCATCTGAAGCATGTGGGGGTGGGTCGGATGAAGCGCTGCTACAAGAAGAATGCCAACAACAGCCCTGCCAAGAAAGGCCCCTCCCCTCTAAAGAGGCCCCGCCCACCAGGAAACACCCCGGCCAAAGACCTACCACACGTGCTCAGACCCAGGGACCTACCCAATGGCCTCAAGGTGAGCCCCTAAACACTTATGCAAGTTAAGTTGTCTGTTTTATTAATGATGCATAATGATTAAACTGGCCTGAACTGACCCCATCCAGCTGGAGAATGGACCTTCCACCTCCCCCCTACAGCAGGACGACCCAGAGACTCTGTCCAAGTTCACCCCTTGCCCTGAACCCACCCTGGCTGGAGCCTGTGATTTCAAGGACATCCGAACACTACTCAGAGAATGGATCACTACCATCTCAGGTACAGAATGGGGAGTGGGTCGTTTACTACCATCTATGGAAAAAGGGGGACATTTGCTGCCATAGCTCAGTCGTGGCCAAAAGTTTTGAGAATGACACAAATATTCATTTTCACAAAGTCTGCTGCCTCAGTTTGTATGATGGCAATATGCTTCACAGGCAAGGATATTGCTGCCAGTAAGATTGCACCTAAATCAAACATTTATCGGATCATCAAGAACTTCAAGGAGAGCGGTTCAATTGTTGTGAAGAAGGCTTCAGGGCGCCCAAGAAAGTCCAGCAAGCGCCAGGACCGTCTCCTAAAGTTGATTCAGCTGCGGGATCGGGGCACCACCAGTACAGAGCTTGCTCAGGAATGGCAGCCGGCAGGTGTGAGTGCATCTACACGCACAGTGAGGCGAAGACTTTTGGAGGATGGCCTGGTGTCGAATGTCAAGATGGGCAGCGAAGAAGCCACTTCTCTCCAGGAAAAACATCAGGGACAGAATGATATTCTGCAAAAGGTACAGGGATTGGACTGCTGAGAAATGGGGTGAAGTAATTTTCTCTGATGAATCCCCTTTCCGATTGTTTGGGGCATCTGGAAAAAAGCTTGTCCGGAGAAGACAAGGTGAGCGCTACCATCAGTCCTGTGTCATGCCAACAGTAAAGCATCCTGAGACCATTCATGTGTGGGGTTGCTTCTCAGCCAAGGGAGTGGACTTACTCACAATTGCTCCTAAGAACACAGCCATGAATAAAGAATGGTACCAACACATCCTCCGAGAGCAACTTCAACTTCTCCCAACCATCCAGGAATAGTTTGGTGACGAACAATGCCTTTTCCATCATGATGGAGCACCTTGCCATAAGGCAAAAGTGATAACTAAGTGGCTCGGGGAACAAAACATTGATATTTTGGGTCCATGGTCAGGAAACTCCCCAGACCTTAATCCCATTGAGAACTTGTGGTCAATCCTCAAGAGGTGGGTGGACAAACAAAACCCCACAAATTCTGACAAAGTCCAAGCATTTATTATGCAAGAATTGTCTGCCATCAGTCAGGATGTGGCCCAGAAATTTATTGACAGCATGCCGGGGCGGATTGCAGAGGTCTTGAAAAAGAAGGGTCAACACTGCAAATATTGACTCTTTGCATCAACTTCATGTAATTGTCAATAAAAGCCTTTGACACTTATGAAATGCTTGTAATTATACTTCAGTATTCCATAGTAACATCTGACAAAATTATCTAAAGACACTGAAGAAGCAAGCTTTGTGGAAATGAATATTTGTGTCATTCTCAACTTTTTGCCACAACTGTAGTTGTGTTTTTGATTGTGTTAAATATGTGGTTTTGCATTTTTCTAAGTACTTTTCCCCCCTCAGACCCCATGGAGGAGGACATTCTGCAGGTAGTCAAGTACTGCACTGATCTGATCAATGACAAAGACCTGGAGAAACTTGACCTGATCATCAAGTACATGAAGAGGTACGGTCCATTCGTGGTCTAACTCTCCCCTCTTCACCTCTGTCTCAGTGAGGGACCACTCGGCCATGGTCAAATAGGACCTATTTGGGGATAGAGGATCATTCTACCCCTGTTGTTGAGATTCCATTTCAATTAGTGTTTTTCTCTTTTTCTCATGTGTGTTTAGTTTAGTAGATATTTAAGTGTGTTAGGCCTAAGGCATGTGTGTTTAGTTTATTAGATATTCAAGTGTGTTAGGCCTAAGGCATGTGTGTTTAGTTTATTAGATATTCAAGTGTGTTAGGCCTTAAGGCATGTGTGTTTAGTTTATTAGATATTCAAGTGTGTTAGGCCTAAGGCATGTGTGTTTAGTTTATTAGATATTCAAGTGTGTTAGGCCTAAGACATGTGTGTTTAGTTTATTAGATATTCAAGTGTGTTAGGCCTAAGGCATGTGTGTTTAGTTTATTAGATATTCAAGTGTGTTAGGCCTAAGGCATGTGTGTTTAGTTTATTATATATTCAAGTGTGTTAGGCCTAAGGCATGTCTTATGTCATGGCAGGTTGATGCAGCAGTCTGTGGAGTCTGTATGGAGCATGGCCTTTGACTTCATCCTGGACAACGTGCAGGTGGTGGTACAGCAGACCTACGGCAGCACTCTGAAGATCACGTAGGAGAGGGCAGCACTCTGAAGATTACGTAGGAGAGGGCAGCACTCTGAAGATTACGTAGGAGAGGGCAACACTCTGAAGATCACGGAGGAGAGGGCAGCACTCTGAAGATTACGTAGGAGAGGGCAGCACTCTGAAGATTACGTAGGAGAGGGCAACACTCTGAAGATCACGTAGGAGAGGGCAGCACTCTGAAGATCACGTAGGAGAGGGCAACACTCTGAAGATCACGGAGGAGAGGGCAGCACTCTGAAGATCACGGAGGAGAGGGCAGCACTCTGAAGATCACGGAGGAGAGGGCAGCACTCTGAAGATCACGTAGGAGAGGGCAACACTCTGAAGATCACGGGCAGCACTCTGAAAATCACGTAAGAGAGGGATACACTCTGAAGATCACATAGGAGAGCGCAACACTCTGAAGATCACATAGGAGAGGGATACACTCTGAAGATCACATAGGAGAGGGCAACACTCTGAAGATCACGGGCAGCACTCTGAAAATCACGTAGGAGAGGGATACACTCTGAAGAGCACGTAGGAGAGGGCAGCACTCTGAAGATCACGTAGGAGAGGGCAACACTGAAGATCACGTAGGAGAGGGCAACACTCTGAAGATCACGTAGGAGAGGGATACACTCTGAAGATCACATAGGAGAGGACAACACTCTGAAGATCACGGGCAGCACTCTGAAAATCACGTAGGAGAGGGATACACTCTGAAGATCACGTAGGAGAGGGCAGCACTCTGAAGATCACGTAGGAGAGGGCAACACTCTGAAGATCACGTAGGAGAGGGCAGCACTCTGAAGATCACGTAGGAGAGGGCAACACTCTGAAGATCACGTAGGAGAGTGCAACACTCTGAAGATCACGTAGGAGAAGGCACGGCAGGCTCTGGCCAAGTCTCAAATCACACCCTATTCCCCATATAGTGCACAGGTCAAAGGTATTATACTAATATGTGGAGTATAGAATGCCATTTAAGATCCAGTTTTGCTCCTCCTGCTCCTGTTTGTTGTGCCACTGTTACATCATCCCACTATTACATCATGATCCTGTGGGAGGAGCTGGGTCAAATCTGGGTCAAATCATGATGTCTGTGATCTTCAGCATGGAAAGTCAGAGTTCTAGAAAGATGCCAGAGTTTTAGAGTTGGATGACCATTCAAAACTATTTTTCCCATTTTCCAGTTGTCTTGAAGGCACTGAAGTCGGAGGTCAGAGTTCCCATTTCCCAGTTGTCTTGAACACGACAATAACCTGGACACGTGCTCTCTCCTTGTGTCATCACAGTGAAAGAGTTCTGTGTCATTGTGACATCAGCACAACAACCCTCTATCTCTCACTTTGACATCAGCAGAGCCCAACCTGCCTTCTGTTGTGACATCGTCAGCAGAACAGAGCACAGATATCGGCTGCGCTACACTTTGAAAAATCAAACTTGGCCCATCGCACAATGTCCAACTTTCCATGGGTCGTAGGGGGAGGGGCAGGAACCCTCCTCCTGTAGCCCCTATTGGTCAGAACCCACTGAAAGTCATGAGTAATGGCAGAGCTGGCCACTAGGTCTGTGAATATGCCAATCGTCCCAGTATAGGACAGACTGAGACATAGAGATGGCCATGGAATCTCCTTGCTGTCTCCACTGCATTCTTCCTCGTTCTTTGACATACAGGGTTTGGAAGCAGAAAGCAAAGACCTCTCTTCCAGTCTTCTGTATTCTGTTTCTTTTCACTCTCTCTGCTTTGCACCAGTTGTTCTGTTACTCTCTGCTTTGCACCAGTTGTTCTGTTACTCTCTGCTTTGCACCAGTTGTTCTGTTACTCTCTGCTTTGCACCAGTTGTTCTGTTACTCTCTGCTTTGCACCAGTTGTTCTGTTACTCTCTGCTTTGCCACCTCCTCTGCCTCAGAATTATCTGCAAACTGACACAGACTCAAAAACACCCTGTCTGAGACATTGGTTTGTTTTTAAAAAGCAATACATTTTTTGTACCTTTCCTCTGCAAAAAAAGTGCCATTGTAAAAATGAACTGTTGTTCATTTTACAAAGAAAAGGCTTGTTTTTTTAAATATACATTTTTTTCCTTTTTTCTTGTATTGTTTACAAGTAGTGTGTTATTAACGGTTAGTTCTCGTGTGGGCGTGTGGGTGTGTGGGTGTGTGTGTGGGTGGGTGGGTGTGTGGTGGGTGGGTGGGTGGGTGGGTGGGTGGGTGGTGGGTGGGTCGGTGGCGTGACAGCATGGAAACCAGAAGCTGGCAAAATACCTTACGTTCATTTTTGATGTAACTTGTATTTAGTTAAGACATGGAATATCAAGGGTTTGAAGTGTCTTCCTGTCCTTCAACTACACTGATGAGAGAATACTGGAGAAAGCAATACCAGATTTCTGAAAGGAGTTGAGGAAGCTATTTCAGACTATTGTGATGCACCCAGACTCTCCTGACAATGCTTTCTGTGACATCACATAAAATGGTAATTCTCTCTTGTGACCTCACATCGTCACACCTATTTCTGACATCACATAAATCTGCATTTGTTGCAACTCAAAAAAAAGAACCGGCAGTTCTCTCATTGTGACATACACACAGTGGGTTTGAAATGGTTCGTACTGTACCCTATCCATGATCATATAACAGTTAGTATACTGGGGAAATGAATGTAGTTGTAAACACGGGAGACACAGACAACCCTTGATTTTGAGTTATATCCACATTTGTATGCTGTGGTCTCTGAGTGACTGTAAAAGACTTTTCCTGTCATCTGTCATAACTCTTCGAAAGCTAAGGGCCAGAAGAAAATATCTAATTGGTCAGTCTACCTGTCTATCATGACTGACCTGTGCCTGAAGACCTGAAGCTGTGACATCATTTGTATGTTTTCTAAGAACTTGATAATAAACTTGGAATTAATAAAAGCCTTGATCAAATCAAATTCTATTGGTCACATACACATATTTAGCAGATGTTATTGCAGGTGTAGCGAAATGCTTGTGTTCCTAGCTCTAACAGTGCAGTAATATCTAACAATTCACAACAATACACACAAATCTAAAAGTAAAAGACTATAATATATAAATATTAGGACGAACAATGTCAGCACGGCATTGACTAGAATACAGTATATACAGTACATACAGTACATACTGTACATATGAAATTAGTCAAACAGTATGTAAACATTCATTATAGTGACTAGTGTTCCATTATTATAGTGACCAGTGATTCCATGTCTATGTATAGGGGGCAGCAGCCTCTAAGGTGCAGGGATGAGTAGCCGGGTAGTGATGGCTGTTTAACAGTCCGATGGACTTGAGATTGAAGCTGTTTTTCAGTCTCTCGGCCACAGCTTTGATGCACCTGTACTGAAAGGGAAAGGATGATTAAAGTAGACTGAGCTTATTGCAGTTAGGTGGTCACACAGACAGATTTTAGCCAAACTGGACAGTGGCTAGCCCATTGTGAACTGTCAATAAATACTAACTAATAATATGCTAGCATTTGGTGCCTGGTTCAAGATGGGCTTGCTGATAAACTTTTTGATTGTTACATAATAAAAATACAATAGCAATGTAATGAAAAAGTATCCTAACTAAATAACGACAGTCTCATTGGTCGTAACTAGACTTTATTTACCTGTGACTTTTTTTAACAAATTCAAATGTCAAATTACCATAACAAATAAACCTGACATCACTACAAGTATATTTTCTTAAGAAACAAAATAATATTAAAGTAAAGCAAATAAATACAAATTCCTACACATTAATTTCCCTGGTGTGACCTAACCGTGGTGTGACCTTACCCTGGTGTGACTTAACCGTGGTGTGACCTTACCCTGGTGTGACCTAACCCTGGTGTGACCTTACCCTGGTGTGACCTAACCGTGGTGTGACCTTACCCTGGTGTGACCTAACCCTGGTGTGACCTTACCCTGGTGTGACCTAACCCTGGTGTGACCTTACCCTGGTGTGACCTTACCCTGGTGTGACCTAACCGTGGTGTGACCTAACCCTGGTGTGACCTTACCCTGGTGTGACCTTACCCTGGTGTGACCTAACCCTGGTGTGACCTAACCCTGGTGTGGCCTTACCCTGGTGTGGCCTTACCCTGGTGTGACCTAACCCTGGGTTGACCTTACCCTGGTGTGGCCTAACCCTGGTGTGGCCTTACCCTGGTGTGACCTTACCGTGGTGTGACCTAACCCTGGTGTGACCTTACCCTGGTGTGACCTTACCCTGGTGTGACCTAACCGTGGTGTGACATTACGCTGGTGTGACCTAACCGTGGTGTGACCTAACCCTGGTGTGACCTTACCCTGGTGTGACCTAACCGTGGTGTGACCTAACCGTGGTGTGACCTAACCGTGGTGTGACCTTACCCTGGTGTGACCTAACCCTGGTGTGACCTTACCCTGGTGTGACCTTACCCTGGTGTGACCTTACCGTGTAAATCTTTCTAGGACAAGGTAACCTTTATCAATATATTCGCCTGTATTTACCCCCCAAAAATGTAATGCTAATTAGCTGCTAATATGGCTTTCATAAAGAACAACTGCCATGCTGATCTGGACGAGACTGCCGAACCAAGGCAAAGGTAACAATCTCTGGATTAACTATCTGATGTTAACTAAATGTAGTAGTGAATATATTAGCTACATTTCTTTAAATGGACAATTCTGTGAACTGTCTTGTCCTGGTGTGACCTAACCCTGGTGTGGCCTTACCCTGGTGTGGCCTTACCCTGGTGTGACCTAACCCTGGTGTGACCTTACCCTGGTGTGGCCTAACCCTGGTGTGGCCTTACCCTGGTGTGACCTTACCGTGGTGTGACCTAACCCTAGTGTGACCTTACCCTGGTGTGACCTTACCCTGGTGTGACCTTACCCTGGTGTGACCTAACCGTGGTGTGACATTACGCTGGTGTGACCTAACCGTGGTGTGACCTTACCCTGGTGTGACCTTACCCTGGTGTGACCTTACCCTGGTGTGACCTAACCCTGGTGTGACCTAACCCTGGTGTGACCTTACCCTGGTGTGACCTAACCCTGGTGTGAACTTACCCTGGTGTGACCTTACCCTGGTGTGACCTAACCCTGGTGTGACCTAACCCTGGTGTGAACTTAACCTGGTGTGAACTTACCCTGGTGTGACCTTACCTCTGGTGTGACCTAACCCTGGTGTGATCTTACCCTGGTGTGACCTTACCCTGGTGTGACCTAACCCTGGTGTGACCTTACCCTGGTGTGACCTTACCCTGGTGTGACCTTACCCTGGTGTGACCTAACCCTGGTGTGACCTAACCCTGGTGTGACCATACCCTGGTGTGACCTAACCCTGGTGTGACCTTACCCTGGTGTGGCCTTACCCTGGTGTGGCCTTACCCTGGTGTGACCTTACCCTGGTGTGACCTTACCCTGGTGTGACCTAACCCTGGTGTGACCTTACCCTGGTGTGACCTAACTGTGGTGTGACCTAACCCTGGTGTGACCTAACCCTGGTGTGACCTAACCCTGGTGTGACCTAACCCTGGTGTGACCTTACCCTGGTGTGACCTAACCCTGGTGTGTCCTTACCCTGGTGTGACCTTACCCTGGTGTGACCTAACCGTGGTGTGACATTACGCTGGTGTGACCTAACCGTGGTGTGACCTTACCCTGGTGTGACCTAACCCTGGTGTGACCTTACCCTGGTGTGACCTTACCCTGGTGTGACCTAACCCTGGTGTGACCTTACCCTGGTGTGACCTAACCGTGGTGTGACCTTACCCTGGTGTGACCTAACCCTGGTGTGACCTTACCCTGGTGTGACCTTACCCTGGTGTGACCTTACCGTGTAAATCTTTCTAGGACAAGGTAACCTTTATCAATATATTCGCCTGTATTTACCCCCCAAAAATGTAATGCTAATTAGCTGCTAATATGGCTATCATAAAGAACAACTGCCATGCTGATCTGGACGAGACTGCCGAACCAAGGCAAAGGTAACAATCTCTGGATTAACTATCTGATGTTAACTAAATGTAGTAGTGAATATATTGGCTACATTTCTTTAAATGGACAATTCTGTGAACTGTCTTGTGAAGTTTTAAACGGACACAAAACCTGTTAGCAAAGGTGTCAGCTAGAGATGACATGCAGGAGCTTGCAGGGATTTACAGTTTAGCATGATGTCTACTTTATCTGCGAGTGAATAGAGCCAAATATATTGATAAAAGTCACCTTGTCCTAGAGAGATTTACAAGGTTATCAAAACCTCACACCAGGGTAAGCCTACATGAAACATTTCCCTGTTTGGCCGCCAGGTTTTATGGATGTTATAGAGCCCCACAGTAGAGGTGTCATAAGGCACAAGATGCAGTGCTGTATCATGAATACAGCCACAGGTAAATGGTGTTGTTTGGCCGACAGAATAGCGGCCACTGATGCTCTCCACACCATGTATCAATCACATCATCAGGCCCCATGTGCTGAGAGTTTGGAGCTAAGCCAGCTACACTGCCATCCACACCACCCTCCTAAATTCCCTACACAACCTCCCTCCCAGGTTAGTTTTGGTTACCCTCCCTACTCTCACCTGGGACCCTCCTGCCCCCCATGGCTGCCCCAACCCTACAACAGGAGCCACACCAAGATCTCCTCTGCACACCCAGAATGGAACGTTGGCAGCAACTCTGGTACCCTGCAGCAGCTCCACTCCTTTGGCGGGAGCTTCATCAGAGTGGACTGAGCTCGGTCAACATTGATCTCCCATTTCCCACCCCAGCCCCTGCATCCAGCGATTTGAGGGAAGTCTGTCAAATGCTCAGTCTGCTCTGCTCTCACGTGGTTGGCCAGGGACCTTGGAAAAGTCTCAACTCACTCAACAAATAGCTGCAGATGACCCTATGCCTGTTAGCTCTTATGGCAATGAGGTACATTTTTTTTTTAATCTCAAAACCCACACGGCTAAATGTGAAAACCCCTGTTAACTCTTCATTGCTTGATTTCATTCTTACTAATAACCCCCATAAATATTTGTCTAGTAGAGTATTTGCATATGATCTCAGTGATCATTGTCCCATAGTATGTATTAGAGATACGAAACAGCAAAATACTAATCCTTGTTTAATTAAGGAGATACATATTTTTTGGTTTTCTGCTCAAGGGGTTTTCCATGCCATTTAGCCACTGTCTCCTGTATTACTGACCCTGAGTTGGATCTAGAACATGTCTCCTTTATATTCATTCCTTTGGCAGATAAACACGCCCCTTTTAAACAGTGTCAGAAATATCTAAGCTCATTCAGTTGAGAAATCAGGCATGGGCCAAAGCAAGGAAAACTATATATGTAGTGGACTGGCAATCTTTCAGACAATTGAGAAACCGATGCACTATCTCGATGATGAAAGCTAAATCAAGTTACTTTTTTTTTGTGTGTGAATTTTACCTCTTTTTCTCCCCAATTTCATGGTATCCAATTGTTAGTAGCTACTATCTTGTCTCATCGCTACAACTCCTGTACGGGCTCGGGAGAGACGAAGGTTGAAGGTCATGCGTCCTCCGATACACAACCCAACCAAGCCGCACTGCTTCTTAACACAGCGCGCCAGCAGCCAGCAGCACCAATGTGACGGAGAAAACACCGTGCACCTGGCAACCTTGGTTAGCGCGCACTGCGCCCGGCCCGCCACAGGAGTCGCTGGTGCGCGATGAGACAAGGATATCCCTACCGGCCAAACCCTCCCTAAACCAGACGACGCTAGGCCAATTGTGCGTCGCCCCACAGACCTCCCGGTCGCGGCCGGTTACGACAGAGCCTGGGCGCGAACCCAAAGTCTCTGGTGGCACAGCTAGCGCTGCAGTTCAGCACCCTTAACCACTGCGCCACCCTGTGAAAAGTAAAAATTCCACTTCTTCACTGTCTAAGCAAGTTCTGTCTGACTGCCATCATAACTGAGAAGAATGGGATAAGTGACGCTTTTAATCATATTTTTATCTCAGCAGGCTTTCTACTTGAGAGAAACGGTGGTGTAGTTGATCCTTGTCAGTCAATCGACTGCTCTTCCCTCTGCCAGCCTCTAGCTGACTCAATGGTTAACCCGTCAACTTATAGTGAATCTTTGTTTTAATTTCAACAATTTACTATCTGTGATGTATTAGATACCTTGCTAAAGATTGATGTAAAACAAATTGTGCTGATATGCTTGATCCATTTTTTTCTGATGCTCCCTGATTGTTGAATTATTAACCCATATGTTTAACCTGACAATTATATCTGGTATCCCCAAGGTTTGGAATGTGGCCCATGTACTACCCCTTCACAAAAGTGGTGACCCTTGTGACCTAAATAATTATCGGCCTATTTCTAAACCTTCTTGCCTAGCTAAAATATTAGAATCTTTGATTAATTCTCAGTAAAGATGAATGATCTTTGTTTATCTTTTAAATGTATTCTAAATGTACATCAGTCGAGTTTTAAACCAGGTCATAGCACTATCTGCTGCATCCCTAGTTATACATCATGTGGTTAACTGTATGGATAAAAGGCAACATTGTGCTGCCCTGACCTGTCCAAGGCTTTCGATACTGTTGATCATTCACTGCTAATTCAGAGGCTTTCCTCAATTTGCCTAGACCAGGCTGCATGTAACTGGTTTAAAAATGACTTGACAGATAGAACTCAATGTGTATCTACTGATGGTATTAAATCACGTTTTCTGGACATAACGAAAGGTGTCCCACAGGGGTTGATTCTGGGTCCTGTACTTTTTACTGTTTACATTAACAATATCGACTTGTCTGTAAAAAAAATTGTAACCTGCACTTCTATGCCGATGATACTGTTGTGTATGCTATTGCCCCCATGGTGGACCAGGCTCTATCTGAACTACAGCTTGCCTTCATTGTTGAACTGAAAGTTATTTACTTGAAATTATTATTGAATACAGGTAAAACTAAGTATAAGTTGTTCTCTAGAGCACATAAAAATAACTCCGATAATTTAAGCATATGTACTCTGGTTGGTGTCAATATTGATCATGTCTGTGCTTCCAGATATCTGGATAGATGAAAAACTGTCTTTTAAAAAGCATATTGATGAGTTAGTTAAGAAGCTGAGAATAATAATTGGCTTCTTCTATAGAAATAGGTCCTGCCTCTAACTAAATAGTAGAAAGCAGATTATTCAGTCAACCTTCCTAGCGGCCCTTGACTATCAAATCAAATGTATTTATAAAGCCCTTCTTACATCAGCTGATATCTCAAAGTGCTGTACAGAAACCCAGCTTAAAACCCCAAACAGCAAGCAATGCAGGTGTAGAAGCACGGTGGCTAGGAAAAACTCCCTAGAAAGGCCAGAACCTAGGAAGAAACCTAGAGGAGAAGCAGGCTATGAGGGGTGGCCAGTCCCCTTCTGGCTGTGCCGGTGGAGATTATAACAGAACATGGCCAAGATGTTCAAATGTTCAGAAATGACCAGCAGGGTCAAATAATAATAATCACAGTGGTTGTCGAGGGTGCAACAGGTCAGCACCTCAGGAGTAAATGTCAGTTGGCTTTTCATAGTTGATCATTCAGAGTATCTATACCGCACTTGCTGTCTGTAGAAAGTTGAAAACAGCAGGTCTTGGACAGGTAGTACGTCCGGGGAACAGGTCAGGGTTCCATAGCCGCAGGCAGAACAGTTGAAACGGGAGCAGCAGCACGGCCAGGTGGACTGGGGACAGCAAGGAGTCATCATGCCAGGTAGTTCTGAGGCATGGTCCTAGAGCTCAGGTCCTCCGAGAGAAAGAAAGCGAGAAAGAGAGAGACAATTAGAGAGAGCATACTTAAATTCACACAGGACACCGGATAAGACAGGAGAAATACTCCAGATATAACAGACTGACCCTAGCCCCCCGACACATAAACTACTGCAGCATAAATACTGGAGGCTGAGACAGGAGGGGACAGGAGACACTGTGGCCACGTCCGACGATACCCCCGGACAAGGCCAAACAGGCAGGATATAACCCCACCCACTTTGCCAAAGCACAGCCCCCACACCACTAGAGGGATATCTTAAACCACCAACTTACCATCTTGAGACAAGGCTGAGTATAGCCCACAAAGATCTCTGCCACGGCACAACCCAAGGGGGGGCACCAACCCAGACAGGAAGATCACGTCAGTGACTCAACACACTCAAGTGACGCACCCCTCCTAGGTACGGCATGGAAGAGCACCAGTAAGCCAGTCACTCAGCCCCTGTAATAGGGTTAGAGGCAGAGAATCCCAGTGGAGAGAGGGGAACCGGCCAGGCAGAGATAACAAGGGCAGTTCGTTGCTCCAGTGCCTTTCCGTTCTCCTTCACACTCCTGGGCCAGACTACACTCAATCATAGGACCTACTGAAGAGATAGATAAGTCTTCAATAAAGACTCAAAGGTTGAGACCGAGTCTGCGTCTCTCACATGGGTAGGCAGACCATTCCATAAAAATTGAGCTCTATAGGAGAGCAAGCCCATGTAATACTTTGTAGGTTAGCAGTAAAACCTTGAAATCAGCCCTTGCTTTGACAGGAAGCCAGTGTAGAGAGGCTAGCACTGGAGTAATATGATCAAATTTTGGGGTTCTAGTCAAGATTCTAGCAGCCGTGTTCAGCACTAAATGAAGATTATTTTGTGCTTTATCCGGGTAGCCGGAAAGTAGAGCATTGCAGTAGTCTATCCTAGAAGTGACAAAAGCATGGATTAATTTTTCTGCATAATTTTTGGACAGAAAGTTTCTGATTTTTGCAATGTTACGTAGAAGGGAAAAAGCTGTCCTTGAAACAGTCTTGATATGTTCGTCAAAAGAGAGATCAGGGTCCAGAGTAACACCAAAGTCTTTCACAGTTTTATTTGAGACGACTGTACAACCATCAAGATTAATTGTCAGATTCAACAGAAGATCTCTTTGTTTCTTGGGACCTAGAACAAGCATCTCTGTTTTGTCCGAGTTTAAAAGTATAACATTTGTAGCCATCCACTTCCTTATGTCTGAAACACATGCTTCTAGCGAGGGCAATTTTGGGGCTTCACCATGTTTCATCAAAATATACAGCTGTGTGTCATCCGCATAGCAGTGAAAGTTAACATTATTTTTCCGAATGACATCACCAAGAGGTAAAAACGAAACCTTGAGGAACACCAACATTTACAGTTGATTTGTCAGAGGACAAACCATCCACAGAGACAAACTGATATCTTTCCGACAGATAAGATCTAAACCAGGCCAGAACTTGTCTGTGTAAACCAATTTGGGTTTCCAATCTCTCCAAAAGAATGTGGTGATCGATGGTATCAAAAGCAGCACTAAGGTATAGGAGCACGAGGACAGATGCAGAGCCTCGGTCCGACGCCATTAAAAGGTAATTTACTACCTTCACAAGTGCAGTCTCAGTGCTATGATTGGGTCTAAAACCAGACTGAAGCAATTCGTATACATTATTTGACTTCAGGATGCTAGTGAGTTGCTGCGCAACAGCTTTTTCTAAAATGTTGGAGAGGAATGGGAGATTCGATATAGGCCGATAGTTTTTATCTTTTCTGGGTCAAGGTTTAGCTTTTTCAAGAGAGGCTTTATTACTGCCAATTTTAGTGAGTTTGGTACACATCCGGTGGATAGAGAGCCGTTTATTATGTTCAACATAGGAGGGCCAAGCACAGGAAGCAGCTATTTCAGTAGTTTAGTTGGAATAGGGTCCAGTATGCAGCTTGAAGGTTTAGAGGCCATTATTTTCATAATTGTGTCAAGAGATATAGTACTAAAACACTTGAGTGTCACCCTTGATCCTAGGTCCTGGCAGAGTTGTGCAGACTCAGGACAACAGAGCTTTGGAGGAATACGCAGATTTTAGGGGAGTTAGAGCCCTGTCTATGTTCGTAGAAAAGATGAGAGCACCCATCCAGCTAGGATGGAGTCAAACACTCCTCAACAGGCCAGGCCTGGTCCTGTTTGTGTGTGAGTCCCAGAAAGAGGGCCAATTACCTACAAATTATATATTTTGGGAGGGGCAGATAACAGTTTTCAACCAGCGATTGAGTTGTGAGACTGCTGTAGAGCTCATCACTCCCCCTAACTGGGAGGGGGCCAGAGACAATTACTCGATGCCGACACATCTTTCTAGCTGATTTACACGCTGAAGCTATGTTGAGCTTGGTGACCTCTGACTGTTTCATCCTAACATCATTGGTGCCGACGTGGATAACAATATCCCTATACTCTCTACACTCGCCAGTTTTAGTTTTAGCCAGCACCGTCTTCAGATCAGCCTTAACGTCGGTAGCCCTGCTCCCTGGTAAACCGTGTATAATCGCTGGATGATTCGTTTTAAGTCTAATATTGCGGGTAATGGAGTCGCCAATTTGTCAGAGCTAATGGTGGGAGACTTTGGCGTCTCAGACCCCGTAACGGGAGGAGTAGAGACCGGAGAAGGCTCGGCCTCTGACTCCGACTAGCTGCTTAATGGGGAAAACAGGTTGAATGTTTCTGTCGGCTGAATGAGCGACACCGGTTGAGCATTCCTACAGCATTTCCCTCAAGAAGCCATGAGAAAGTTGTCCGGCTGCGGGGACAGTGCGAGGGGATTTCTACTATTATCTGAACTTACTGGTGGCACAGATGCTGTTTTATCCTTTCCTACACTGAAATGACCCTTGCCTAACGATTGCGTCTGAAGTTGGGCTTGCAGCACAGCTATCCTCGCCGTAAGACGATCGTTCTCCTGTATATTACGAGTACAGCGACTGCAATTACAATGGTGAAATCTATATGAATGCTGCTGCCACTTAATTAAAGCCGTTAGAGGCAGTTTATCTTCACTGCCCTTTATTACAGGCGACAATGTGAGTACTCATCACTGCATTCTCTACCAGGAAGTTGGTTGGCCCTCTTTGCGATGCATGCAACCTGTGTGACATCAATGTTTTCATTTATAAAGCCCTTTTACAAAATGTCCCACATCCGGTCTCAGGCTAACTCTGGAAAATCCTTTGGTCTCTACTGAGTTAGGTAAATCAGCTTTTAGTGTTCTTGCAGCTTATTTGTGGCTTAAATGTTCTTAAATGTGATGTTCTGGTGCCTCTAGGGTAAATCAGAAAGCTGGATGAGGACCTTATACCTGATGAATGTGTTTGTTTTGGTGCCTCTAGGAAGCTGATTGAGGACCTTATACCTGATTAATGTGTTTGTTTTGGTGCCTCTAGGAAGCTGATTGAGGACCTTATACCTGATGAATGTGTTTGTTTTGGTGCCTCTAGGAAGCTGATTGAGGACCTTATACCTGATTAATGTGTTTGTTTTGGTGCCTCTAGGAAGCTGATTGAGGACCTTATACCTGATGAATGTGTTTGTTTTGGTGCCTCTAGGAAGCTGATTGAGGACCTTATACCTGATGAATGTGTTTGTTTTTGGTGCCTCTAGGAAGCTGATTGAGGACCTTATACCTGATGAATGTGTTTGTTTTGGTGCCTCTAGGAAGCTGATTGAGGACCTTATACCTGATGAATGTGTTTGTTTTGGTGCCTCTAGGAAGCTGATTGAGAACCTTATACCTGATGAATGTGTTTCTTTATGAGCGTACTTTTATTCCCGCTTGCGTTTTGTATTTATATTTTGATGTTTGTATTTTTTGTAATTTATGTAATTCAGGGCTCATCTGTAAAAGACACCTTGGTCTCAGTATGACTCCTTGATGAAATAAATGTGAATATATACAGTGGGGCAAAAAAGTATTTAGTCAGCCACCAATTGTGCAAGTTCTCCCACTTAAAAAGATGAGAGAAGCCTGTAATTTTCATCATAGGTACACTTGAACTATGACAGACAAAATGAGAAAAACATTGTAGGATTTTTTATGAATTTATTTGCAAATTATGGTGGAAAATAAGTATTTGGTCAATAACAAAAGTTTATCTCAATACTTTGTTAAATACCCTTTGTTGGCAATGACAGAGGTCAAACGTTTTCTGTAAGTCTTCACAAGGTTTTCACACACTGTTGCTGGTATTTTGGCCCGTACCTCCATGCAGATCTCCTCTAGAGCAGTGATGTTTTGGTGCTGTTGCTGGGCAACACGGACTTTCAACACCCTCCAAAGATTTTCTACGGGGTTGAGATCTGGAGACTGGCTAGGCCACTCCAGGACCTTGAAATGCTTCTTACGAAGCCACTCCTTCATTGCAAGGGCGGTGTGTTTGGGATCATTGTCATGCTGAAAGACCCAGCCATGTTTCATCTTCAATGCCCTTGCTGATGCAAGGAGGTTTTCACTCAAAATCTCACGATACATGGCCCCATTCATTCTTTCCTTTACACGGATCAGTCGTCCTGGTCCATTTGCAGAAAAACAGCCCAAAAGCATGATGTTTCCACCCCCATGCTTCACAGTAGGTATGGTATTCTTTGGATGCAACTCAGCATTCTTTTTCCTCCAAACACGACGAGTTGAGTTTATACCAAAAAGTTTTATTTTGGTTTCATCTGACATTCTCCCAATCTTCTTCTGGATCATCCAAATGCTCTCTAGCAAACTTCAGACGGGCCTGGACATGTACTGGCTTAAGCAGGGGGACACGTCTGGCACTGCAAGATTTGAGTCCCTGGCGGTGTAGTGTGTTACTGATGGTAGGCTTTGTTACTTTGGTCCCAGCTCTCTGCAGGTAATTCACTAGGTCCCCCCGTGTGGTTCTGGGATTTTTGCTCACCGTTCTTGTGATCATTTTGACCCCACGGGGTGAGCCCCAGATCGAGGGAGATCATCAGTGGTCTTGTATGGCTTCCATTTCCTAATAATTGCTCCCACAGTTGATTTCTTCAAACCAAGCTGCTTACCTATTGCAGATTCAGTCTTCCCAGCCTGGTGCAGGTCTACAATTTTGTTTCTGGTGTCCTTTGACAGCTCTTTGGTCTTGGCCATAGTGGAGTTTGGAGTGTGACTGTTTGAGGTTGTGGACAGGTGTCTTTTATACTGATAACAAGTTCAAACATGTGCCATTAATACAGGTAACGAGTGGAGGACAGAGGAGCCTCTTAAAGAAGAAGTTACAGGTCTGTGAGAGCCAGAAATCTTGCTTGTTTGTAGGTGACCAAATACTTATTTTCCACCATAATTTGCAAATAAATTCATTAAAAATCCTACAATGTGATTTTCTAGATTTTTTTTCTCTCATTTTGTCTGTCATAGTTGAAGTGTACCTATGATGAAAATTACAGGCCTCTCATCTCTTTAAGTAGGAGAACTTGCACAATTGGTGGCTGACTAAATACTTTTTTGCCCTACTGTACCTGTTCATTGAAATTAATTCCAGGTGACTACCTCATGAACCTGGTTGAGAAAATGCTGACTGGCGAGGCAAAGGGTGTCTGTCTACTTTGAAGAATCCCAAATATAAACATATTTTGATTTGTTTCACTTTTTTGGTGACTACATGATTCCATTTGTCTTATTTCATAGTTTTGATGTCTTCACTATTATTTTACAATGTAGAAAATAGTAAAACATAAAATAAAAACTTTGAATGAGTAGGTGTCCACACTTTTGACTGGTAACGTTACTATATATATATACATATATACAGTTGAAGTTGGAAGTTTACTTCCATTTAGTTTGGAGTCATTAAAACTCGTTTTTCAACCACTCCACAAATTTCTTGTTAACAAACTATAGTTTTGGCAAGTCAGTTAGGACATCTATTTTGTGCATGACTCAAGTACTTTTTCCAACAACTGTTTAAAAACAGATTATTTCACTTATAATTCAATGTATCACAATTCCAGTGGGTCAGAAGTTTACATACACTAAGTTGACTGTGCCTTTAAACAGCTTGGAAAATTCCAGAAAATGATGTCATGGCTTTAGAAGCTTCTGATAGGCTAATTGGAAATCATTTGAGTCAATTGGAGGTGTACCCATGGATGTATTTCAAGGCCTACCTTCAAACTCAGTGCCTCTTTGCTTGACTTCATGGGAAAATCAAAAGAAATCAGGCAAAACCTCAGAAAATAAATTGTAGATCTCTACAAGTCTGGTTCATCCTTGGGAGCAATTTCCAAATGCCTGAAGGTACCAAGTGAATTTGTACAAACATTAGTAAGCAAGCATAAATACCATGGTACCACGCAGCCGTCATACTGCTCAGAAAGGAGACGCGTTCTGTCTCCTAGAGATGAATGTACTTTGGTGCGTAAAATGCAAATCAATCCCAGAACAACAAAGGACCTTGTGAAGATGCTGGAGGAAACCGACTACCGTTTGCAACTGCACATGGGGACAAAGATTGTACTTTTTGGAGAAATGTCCTCTGGTCTGATGAAACAAAAATAGAACTGTTTGGCCATAATGACCATTGTTATGTTTGGTGGAAAAAGGGGGAGGCTTGCAAGCCAAAGAACACCATCACAATCTTGAACCACGGGGGTGGCAACATCATGTTGTGGGGGTGCTTTGCTGCAGGAGGGACTGGTGCACTTCACAAAATAGATGGCATCATGAGGAAAATTATGTGGATATATTGAAGCAACATCTCAAGACATCAGTCAAGAAGTTAAAGTTTGGTGGCAAATGGATAATGACCCCAAGCATATTTCCAAAGTTGTGGTAAAATGGCTTAAGGACAACAAAGTCAAGGTATTGGAGTGGCCATCACAAAGCCCTGACCTCAATCCTATAGAAAATGTGTGAGCAGAACTGAAAAAATTGTGTGTGCGCAAGGAGGCCTGCAAACCTGACTCCATTACACCAGCTCTGTCAGGAGGAATGGGCCAAAATTCACCCAACTTATTGTGGGAAGCTTGTGGAAGGACACTGAAAACTTTTGACTCAAGTTTAAATTGTTTAAGGCAATGCTACCAAATACTAATTGAGTGTATGTTAACTTCTGACCCACATGTCATGTGATGAAAGAAATAAAAGCTGAAATAATTCTCTACTATTATTCTAACATTTCACGTTCTTAAAATAAAGTGGTGATCCTAACTGACCTAAGACGGAATTTTTACTAGGATTACATTTCAGGAATTGTGACACTGAGTTCAAATGTATTTGGCTAAAGTGTATGTAAACTTCCGAATTCAACTGTATATTGTAACAACACTGGGTTTATATGCGCGGATATCGACTCTGCCGCTTGAGTATGCTTTTGGTCCACAGTCGATAGCGCGCTGGACTTCGGGCTTGAAGGCCGAGGGTTCGAGACCTGCTCAGGTCGACTTGCCTGTAAAAAATTAATAAAATAAAAACATGTCACGGTTGTGTGTGCAGGCTGGATAACGTTCTTGTCGCTAGCTAGCCAACTTCAACTAACTCAGTCAAGCGCAACATTGAAACTGGAATGACAGTACACTAGTTGAATTTTCGTTTGTTTCGTCTTTTTGTCCTATTGGCATTTATTTGTATACGTCCATGATAATGACGTTGATGCGTGATTTCGACTGGTTCAGAAAAAGTACTCGTGTCATCTGGACACGGTTCCTTCTCATCCAGCAGGGGGCAACCTTCTGTATAATGCTGACCTAAAATCTCCTTCTGTACTACACTGCGCGCTCTGCAGTCTGCAAAGATACGACACTGAGCCAGGTTTCCGCTTTTGGTGAGTAGGCTAGCCAGATTGTCAGCTTTGTAGTATTGATAAAGTAATGTGGAAATGATAAATTCAGTCGACCCTATTAACATAAGTGGTTGCTTTTTTGTTGTAATCTTGTAGCTTCAGTGTCTGGGCAACTTGGTCGTTTTTGACAGGTCGCTAACGTTAGCCAGCTAGCTAGCTAGCTACCCAGCGTTCTCTGACCACGCAGCTGTTAGCCTAGCTAACAGCCCTACCTTGATGTAGCTAGCGAGCTAGACTAAAACGACCCCGGTGATCTGTACCTTTGTTCATTTTTGACATATCTTTCTACTTTGTCTGAAAGCTGATACGATTCATAGTAGGCTAACAAACATCTGACATCTATTGTTCAATTGAGACTTTGTCTTTGGCTAACGTTAGCATTCTTGCTAATTAACGTTAGCTAAAAGACAATGGTAATTTGTTAGCGATAGGTGGAATCAAATAGCAGAACTTTCAAAATAGTTAGTCAACTTTACTGTTAAATTGTATTTTGTAAGACTAAGTATTTGGATAATTGTCTAAAGGGGAATAACTTAAGCTAGTTAGCTAGGTAACGTTAGCTAGTAGCTGTAGTTTAGTAACCCATCGGGTTGAGTTTATTATTAGCTATCTAACGTTGGTTGTGTTCGATTTAAAGCATCAGTGTGTAGTTTCCATTGTCACCAGCCAGGGGTATTAGCTAGTTGGCTTAATCCTTGGTCCAACCATTGAATTTCTCTCTCTGAAATGCAATCTATAAAATTGTCTCTGACTCTCACTCACCCCATCCCTCAGGAATAGAGTGATTGTGTCAGACGTTTCAAAGCTTTTCATCATGGCGAGTCAGTCGATGGAGATCATGGCCAAAGCGCTGGAGCAGCAGGTGCTGCAGTCAGCCAGGATGGTGGAGGAGCAGTTGGACAAAGAGCTGGGGAAGCTGGAGCGCATGGATGATGACGAGATGGAAAAGCTGAAGGAGAGGAGGATGGAGGCCCTCAAGAAATCCCAGAAACAGAAGCAGGTAGGTGGGAAAGGCTGAGGATCGCAATATGGTGGATGCCTAACAAGCATTTGCTTTAGTACATCAACCTACACTGGACACCTGCTCATCGAACATTTCATTCCAACCCCCCCCCTGCTGCTATAACAGCCTCCACTCTTCTGTGATGGCGCTCTACTAGATGTTGGAACTTTGCTGCAGGGACTTGCATACATTTTTTGGGTGGTTAGGTCTGGCTCGCAGTCGGCGTTCCAGTTATTTGATGGGGTTGAGGTCAGTGCTCTGCAGGCCAGTCAAGTTCTAATACACCGATCTTGACAAACCATTTCTGTATGGACCTCGCTTTGTGCACGGGGGAGTTCTGCTGAAACAGGAAAGGGCCTTCCCCAAACTGTTGCCACAAAGTTGGAAGCACAGAATCTAGGGGGCCGAACCATGAAAAACAGCTAGACCATTATCCCGGGCAGCTCGAGCAGGGCAGAAATTTGACGTACTGACTTGTTGGAAAGTTGGCATCCTATGTCCTATCCATATTTAGTCACTGACCTCTTCAGTAGGCCAATGTTTGTCTATGGAGATTGCATGGCTGTGTAGACTATTTCATACACATATTGGCAACAGGTGTGGCTGAAATAGCAGAATCCATATATTTTGAACGTGTCCACATACTTTTGTGTGTGTATGTCATACCAGTAACAACTCATCAGTGTCTGTGTGCTCTGTCCCATAAGGAGTGGCTGTCTAAAGGGCATGGGGAGTATAAGGAAATCCCCAGTGAGAAAGATTTCTTCCCAGAGGTGAAGGAGAGCAATCGTGTGGTCTGCCATTTCTACAGAGACTCCACCTTCAGGTTGGCAACACAGCTATGTTTATCCTCTTCCTGTTTTTCTCTTGCCATTCCAGGCTGCAAAACATTTTACTGCTGCTAATGAATTGAGCCCTGCTCCGGAGTGAGCTTACCCTCCCAAAATCCCTAAGAAAGGATTAGAAGGGGATTTATTGCCCGGTAAACCTTATTTGCAGCTTCTACCAGGATCTTAACCCTGCTGTCTCCTTCCCCCTGCCTTATAAAGATGCAAGATCCTGGACAAGCACCTGGGCATCCTGGCCAAGAAGCACCTGGAGACTAAGTTCATCAAGCTGAATGTGGACAAGGCGCCGTTCCTGACAGAGAGGCTGCGGATCAAGGTGATTCCCACGCTGGCGCTGGTTAAGGACGGGAAGACCAAGGATTACGTGGTAGGATTCACCGACCTGGGGAACACGGACGAGTTCTCCACAGAGGTACTGGAGTGGAGATTGGGCTGCTCTGACGTCATCAACTACAGGTACACAGACGGGTGTGATTTCCTACAGATAATCACCTCTAGCTAGAAAGATGATCCGTCTAGGTATTTCCTGTCAAGCATGAGGCAATTGGTTCATGTGCGACGGAATAGAAATCCTTACCTGTTCATGCAAAACCACATGCTGATTAGTCTTATTAAATGGATTCTAGATAGCATGCTAGCAAATACCCATAGACTTCCAGTCATTGCGCTAATGCTAGTAACATGGCTCACAAAACTACCTCTTCAACTTCCTTCATACTGGACAGACATACATGGTGCATATAGACAAAAAAGGTCACCTGAATCTGGAAGTAGATAAAGAGCCTCATTGCCAAAATCTCAAAGTATTCCTTTAAATCCTACATCATAACACCCCTCTACCCTTGTCTTCTCCTCCAGTGGTAACCTAATGGAGCCCCCCACCTTGACACAGAAATCTGGTTCAAAGTTCACCAAGGTGGAGAAGAAGACCATCAGAGGGAGAGGACACGATTCAGACTCTGGTTCTGAAGATGACTAGAAGACTGTCAGCCTTCAACCTCTGTCTCTCAGGGCTAATACCCACTAACTGGCAGAACCATCTCCTCCAGTTTTATCATTTTCCTTCTCCCTCCCCCCTTCTGTAATTTCCTTATTTATTATAGTCTTCCATGCTTTAGTTTTCCATTTATTTTATGGATGAAATTCTGACTTATTTTGTTTGGACTTTCAATCATATTTAATGTCATTTATATTCGACTGGCAAGTAAAAGGAGGATTCCTGTCTGAGCCACTGAACTCTTTCTGCTCTGACTGGCTCCCCTTGAAATGGTTCTGTGCAGAAATGTTTCATTTGATTCCAATTTGAAGTCTAAAATCTGACCTTCAGCCTTGATGCAGTTACCCTGTATCATAACAGATTTGATTCTAATTTCTGGACTTGCATTTTTAACAAACAACCATCCTTATGAACAGTAATGCTTGCAACATTAACATCGATCCATGTCATTTGCCTTTGTTGAACCCATTCAGCGGTTCAGTAGCAACAATCAAGTGCCAGCTTCATTCCACAACCTCCATCCTCCTTCCAGTCTTGTCAGTGTGTGATGGTAGAACAGGTTTGAGGTTTTCTATAAAAAATTAGCTTGATCTTAATAAAAATAAGCTGATCATCACTGGCGCTTTGTGTCATTTCCCTCTGACTTTTGATTCGTGTTTTTGTTTGAAATATAAGAGGGGTGTGAGACAGGTTTCTGTCCAGGTATAGATTCAACACATTGTACAGGGATTTCACTGAGTCAGTTGAATCATGGATTTTTTTAAGGGCCAAACAAGCTACTTATTCACAGCCTTACTGTCCTCTACATGTTTGAGATGTCGTATGATCAGCTCTCTGCTGTTCAGGTAGGTGTCTTCCTCAGTAGGGAGACCATGGGGTAGCGTGAGTGGCTGGATCCTGGACAGAGGGAGGAGAGATGAAAGTGGTTATACACTTAACAAAAAGCAAACCATTTCTTAGATTTCACAAAAGGAAGTCAGTCTATTTAAATAAATTCAGTCGGCCCTAATATGTATTTCACAAGACTGGAAATACAGATAAGCTGTTGGTGAAGGATCCTTTATTTTTTACAGGGGTTGGATCAGAAAACCAACATGGGGTGCATTATGTTGAAACATGAGGTGATTGTGGGGAATGAATGGCACGACAATGGGCCTCAGGATCTCGGCACAGTATCTGCACTCAAATTGCCATCGATAAAATGCAATTGTGTTCGTTCTGTAGTTCTCTGGCAACAGCTCTGGTGGACACTATTGTGTAGAGGCACAGATCTGGAGAAGGGTACCAAAAACAATTATTCAGCATTGAAGGTGCCCAAGAACAGTGGCCTCCATCGTTCTTAAATGGAAGAAGTTTGGAACCACCAAGGCTCTTCCTAAAGCTGTCCGCCTGGCCAAACTGAGCAATCAAGGGAGAAGGGCCTTGGTCGGGGAGAGCTCTCCTCTGTGGAGAAGGGAAAACCTTCCAGATGGACAACCGTCTCTGCAGCGCTCCACCAATCAGGCCTTTATGGAAGAGTGGCCAGATGGAAGCCATTCCTCAGTAAAAGGCACATGACAGCCCGTTTCGAGTGCCAAGCATATAGCGTCATACCCAAGAAGACTTGAGGCTGTAATCACCGCCAAAGGTTCTTCAACAAAGTACTGATTACTTATGCAAATGTGATATTTTTATTTCTAAATTTGCCAAAAGTTCTAAAAACCTGTTTTTTCTTTGTCATTATGGGATATTGTGTAGATTGAGGGGGAATTTTAAAAAAAAATCAATTTTAGAATAAAGCTGTAACGTAACAAAATGTGGAAATAGTCAAGGGGTCTGAATATTTCCGAATGCATTGTACCTCCAAAAAACTACTTCAGTAGTACTTTAAAATAGTTTTACTTCAATCCTTCACCACAGTAAAAACCAAGTTAGCAATCAGACTCATCATTACAACTTCACTGCATGACCTCAAGCACAGATAAATTAATTAAATACACGTCTTGGAGGAGAACATGGTAACACTATGCAAAACACACACTTAGTCTAGAGGTGGGCTGCACCCACATCTGACAGGTTAGGATTTCCCACCACTAGGCAAGCCCCCAGATGAGAAGTTATTCATCTAAACGGATAGGAGCCCCACCTTCTGCAGGTAGCGTCCCTCCACTAGCTTCTTCTCCCAGTAAGGTCAGCACATGGTGCTTTTTACTGGGCTGCTCCGGAGTACCACCATACTTCTCATGCTCTTGCGTCCGCTCATCCAGCAACTGAAAGACCATGGATTCAGGGGGTTTAGTCCCAGGGGTTTATTTAAAATGACATTTCCATTATATCTTCTGCCATTAGCCTATGATCAAAGTGCAAGTAATATTAGGTAATAAACAGTTTTGAGTTGATGGCATTCATTGCATTTAGATGTAGGGCCTGCCCTTGATGAAAGTCCGCAGCACCGTCCACCCTACTTCTTGTGGAATCCGTGCTCTGGTGAACTTGCTGCAGAATGACATTAACCAAGGCAGAGGCATAGTTTATGTTAAAGCCTAGAATAATAGACAGAAATACTGTATCATCAAATATGCAACACATGAATAGAATGAGAAAAGGCAATGTTGTACTGACTATGAAGGAGTCAACTCAATATTTAAAATTGTCCAAATAATATATTCCCTACAAATGTATTCCAAATACATTAACAAAATGTCATAAATTAAAAAACATTTAAAAATACATTTAAAAAAATACGTTTCCTACAATGCTTCCAAAAAAATAATGTAAATTAATTTCCCCCCCTATGGAACACGAGACAACGTGTTGATTCAAACACCAATCATCTGAATGATTGCTTAGTAACAACTGCCTGCCAGAAAGATTATCTTCCTTTAATAAATTAGACTTCATCGTTACCTGAATTGGGGAAAATATGTGAAGCCCACGACATAGCATTGCCATATTTACTTGTTGGTTGATAGAGGCGTGCGGGACGCAATGTTATAGCACAAAGTTTTTAAACAATTTTTGATTATAGTGCAAAAAAACATAATATGCGGATGGGCCAAGGCAAATACTGAATCCTACCAAGATATAAAGTGTTGTTACAAAAATGTCAAACAAACTAGCTACATTCTAAACAAAATGGAAATGCAGCTAAAATTACGCGTTCAGGATTAACAGAGGATTTTCACGTTTTCGCATTTATGAATTTAAACGGATGTCGGAAATCATCGATCATCTTCTTCGGTGGGGATTATCGGCGGTTGGCATCCAACGGTATGGTGCATTACCGGCACCTACTGTACTGGAGTGTGGGCCAGAGACGGAGGCAGGGAGACACAAAATCCTACCTGCCAGCCCGTTGCTCTTAAAAAAAGATAACAAAATATTTGAAACTATGTCTAATGACGTTCTAATCAATCCACTCTTTAAACGAATTTCCTGTATCCCCTTCTCCCTCATACTAGATCCCAGCCTCTCTCTTTCCCTCTGATACTGCCCACACTGTTACAATATATCAAATCAAATAAAATTGTATTTGTCACATGCACCAAATACAACAGGTGTAGGGGGCATGCACCTTAACGTGTATGCTTACTTACAAGCCCTTAACCAACAATGCAGTTCAAGAAATAGTGTTAAGAAAATGTTTACTAAATAAACTAAAGTAAAAAATAAATAAAATGAAAGTAACACAAGATAATTACATAACAACAACGAGGCTACATACCGGTTAAAGAGTGAGAAAATACATTTCTATTATTTTTTTCATCGGCAGGGACTGAGAACCTGGTCATAATTGAAGCATGATGGATGGCGCTAATTACAGGAAAATTGTTGAGGGGAAACCTGTTTCAGTCTTCCAGAGATTTGAGACTGGGACATAGGTTCACCTTCCAGCAGGACAATGACCCTAAACATACTGCTAAAACAACACTCAGAGTGGTTTAAGGGGAAACATTTAAATGTATTGGAATGGCCTAGTCAAAGACCACACCACAATCCAATTGAAAATCTGTGGTATGACTTAAAGATTGCTGTACATCAGCGAAAACCATCCAATTTGAAGGATCTGGAGCAGTTTTGCCTAGAAAAATGATCAAAAATCCCACTGGCTAGATGTGCCTTATATATGTGCCTTTTAGAGACATACTCCAAGACACTTGCAGCTGTAATTGCTGCAAAAGGTGGCTCTACAAACTATTGACTTTTTACATTTATTTTGTCTTGTTTCTTTTTTGTTCCACAATAAAATGATTTGGCATCTTCAAAGTGGTATGCATGTTGTATAAATCAAATGATACAAACCCCCCAAAAATCTATTTTAATTCCAGGATTTAAGGCAACAAATTAGGAAAAATGCAGAGGGGGGGTGAATACTTTAGCAAGCCACTGTATATAACATTTGTGTTCTTTAAGGCTGTTGCACAGTTATAAACCTATTCCCAATGCCAAGTCTCTCATGTGTTGTTTACCTGATCCACTTGTGTGTGTGTGTTTTTTTTGTGTGTTTTTTTTTGCAGGGGGATAATTACTCCCAACAGACCAGTGCCCTGTCAGAGCTCAAGCAGAGGCTACAGAACCAGGGTGTGTGTCTGTTATGGTATGTGTGTCTGTTATGCCATGGTGTGTGTCTGTTATGCCATGGTGTGTGTCTTCCAGGGTGTGTGTCTGCCAGGGTGTGTGTCTGCCAGGGTGTGTGTGTCTGCCATGGTGTGTGTGTCTGCCATGGTGTGTGTCTGCCATGGTGTGTGTCAGCCATAGTGTGTGTCAGCCATGGTGTGTGTCTGCCAGGGTGTGTGTCTGCCAAGGTGTGTGTCAGCCATGGTGTGTGTCTGCCATGGTGTGTGTCTGCCATGGTGTGTGTCTGCCATGGTGTGTGTCTGCCAGGGTGTGTGTCTGCCATGGTGTGTGTCTGCCAGGGTGTGTGTTTGCCAGGGTGTGTGTTTGCCATGGTGTGTGTCTGCCAGGGTGTGTGTGTCAGCCATGGTGTGTGTCTGCCATGCCAGGGTGTGTGTCTGCCAGGGTGTGTATGTCAGCCATGGTGTGTCTCAGCCATGGTGTGTGTCTGCCATGGTGTGTGTCTGCCAGGGTGTGTGTGTCAGCCATGGTGTGTGGCTGCCATGGTGTGTGTCTGCCATGGTGTGTGTCTGCCTTGGTGTGTGTCAGCCATGGTGTGTGTGTCTGCCATGGTGTGTGTGTCTGCCATGGTGTGTGTCAGCCATGGTGTGTGTCAGCCATGGTGTGTGTCAGCCATGGTGTGTGTCTGCCATGGTGTGTGTCTGCCAGGGTGTGTGTCTGCCAGGGTGTGTGTCTGCCATGGTGTGTGTCTGCCAGGGTGTGTGTCTGCCAGGGTGTGTGTCTGCATTGGTGTGTGTCTGCCATGGTGTGTGTTGGACCTCCAGTACTCCACTTTTCACTACTGGGAGATCAGGTATACCACACATTTCAATCAATCAATTTCCACACCCAGGACACACGTGCATGGCAGACACACACCATGGCAGACACACACCATGGCTTGGCAATATAGCCTAGCATCAGTGACTTAGGTCGAATTAGATCTTTAATGGGCCATTTGGCACATGCACGTTATATAATATTTGCTTTAATGTTGGTTATAATCATGATCCCTAAGGTTTGACAACGGATGGATCATCAAGATAGGACGAGGGCTGGATTACTTCAAGAAACCAAAGGCCAGACTTCAACCATGGATCGTTCTCTCCTCTTTGTTCAGTCTTCAATTTATGTAGTCCTTGATACTGACTGATCAAATCATTCATCAAAGAAAAGATATAGAACACACAGAATAATAATCCAGTAGTATTTGTTCAAAGTCAGTATTTAAACAGCATTTTTCCTATTTTTCTCTCCCATAGTGTCGTTTCTCCATCGGCTACTGTGAATATGACATATGACCTCAGTGGATATCTTTCGCACACTCTCTCACTCTCACTTACTTACTCACTCACTCATAAAATAAACACCAAGTGCATTTTTAGGTTTACGTGATCAGTCATAAAGTTTGGTCTGACCAAGCCTGGCTGTTGTTTGGGGGTCCTTGCTAATTACGTGTATCAAGGACATTGTTATTTCACTTTGACCGGAATGGTTAATGGTGGATCCGAAAGTTAGTTTGGTCATTTTTTATATAAAATATATATTTTAAACAGGTTATGAACAGACACAAGTTTTCTTGAAACTGATTGTCAATTTGTGAAAGTACATGGCGCCAGCTAGTGGACATTGAAGTTCGTTCACTTTATAATAATCGTAAAATATTATAATTATATGGTATTTTAGATTAATGGGTTGCCAAAATACAATCCCTAGGCTTTAACGTATCGTAAAGTAATACCCTTAACACTTTAATTATTTCATTATTTGCACCGGTGGTTTGACTGGTGGATTTGATCCGTTTGAATAGTAAAGTCTGTTGTCTGTAATGCCTTTTTCGTGATGTCGGACCCAAGTGAGACTAGCTTCTGCCATTTGGGATCCTAATAAACGAACAAAACACACTTTGTTTTATTTTTTAATCCTCGACAATCTGATTAGACGTTATCTTTTCAGTAGATGAAGGGTTAAAATCCTTGCGTTAAGGACCGGATGATAGTAAACGTCGGACAGAGGACAGCAGTGGCAGCTCGCAAGCAGTACCAGTACTCCACAGCCTTGAAGTGTAGGTAGACTACGTTACGAACTGACAGTGACACAGCTGTGAGCTCCCATCCACGCTCCAGAATAATATGACATTTGGATAATTCTCCTTCAACACTAGCAACGTCGGTACAGTAAGTATTATAACATGTTTCCTTGCCATAACATATCAATTCATTAACTCTGTAAAGAAATACGTACTTTGTCACAAACTGTATATATTCATCCTATTCATATAGACAACAGAATAATCATCCGCAGATAAATGACCTTCTCGGTTTTCATGAGTTTACCACTACCATATGGGCGACTTTCATCAAGGGGAGCTGAACAGTCTAGACATTGATCGCAATTTGCATTCATGAAAACTCGTAAAAATGTCAAAGTAAAATGAGCAATAAAGACTATGTTGGACTTGTAGTACATGGCCAACATAGATCATTACTTCATTTAATGAATATGTGTTTTCTTCATTAGAAAACATTTGTTTGAATTAAATAAATATCCGCATGAGTTCCCGCAGGGATCGGATTAAAATCTATCTATAATCGGCCTTAATCTCGATATATGCGGTCCTCATCTGGGTTCTGCAATGAAAATAATATAATCCCACTGAAAATACCGCAAATCTTTGAGTGACAGATGAGAGTCATCTTTGACTTTGATCTGGAAGAAAGAGCAGGGACAATGACGGTTTACATACATTTTCTCTGCTCCTAGACAGGACAATAGATGGGGGATCATGTTCTTTCTGTATATGAAGTAGCCTACAGTCTCTAAGCCTACCATCTCTCAGTAGCCTACCATCTCTAAATAGTTTACAGTCTCTCAGTAGTCTACCATCTCTAAGTAGCCTACAGTCTCTCAGTAGCCTACCATCTCTAAGTAGTCTACGGTCTCTCAGTAGCCTACCATCTCTCAGTAGCCTACCATCTCTCAGTAGCCTACCTCTCTCAGTAGCCTACCATCTCTCAGTAGCCTACCATCTCTCAGTAGTCTACAGTCTCTCAGTAGTCTACGGTCTCTCAGTAGTCTACGGTCTCTCAGTAGTCTACGGTCTCTCAGTAGCCAACAGTCTCTCAGTAGCCTACCATCTCTCAGTAACCTACCTCTCTCAGTAGACTACCGTCTCTCAGTAGCCTACCTCTCTCAGTAGTCTACAGAATTTTAGTAGCCTACCTCTCTCAGTAGACTACAGAATTTTAGTAGCCTACAGTCTCTCAGTAGCCTACCTCTCTCAGTAGCCTACCTCTCTCAGTAGACTACCGTCTCTCAGTAACCTACCTCTCTCAGTAGTCTACAGAATTTTAGTAGCCTACCTCTCTCAGTAGCCTACCATCTCTCAGTAACCTACCTCTCTCAGTAGACTACCGTCTCTCAGTAACCTACCTCTCTCAGTAGTCTACAGAATTTTAGTAGCCTACCTCTCTCAGTAGTCTACCTCTCTCAGTAGCCTACCTCTCTCAGTAGCCTATCATCTCTCAGTAACCTACCTCTCTCAGTAGACTACCGTCTCTCAGTAGCCTACCTCTCTCAGTAACATATGCCCTAGATGAGATGCAAAATAGGTCATTCTATATGAGGTGATTTATGATCACAATGGAAAATTTGCTTAATTCACATGATCTACTACCAAGCTGTGGCCCACTCCACCCACCATGGTGTAGTTCATTTTCTTTCTGACAGCCAATACACCTAAATGCTTAGTAAATCAAATGGAGGAGATTAGAAAAGTATGTTGCTGGATGTCAGATCCAGTATTATCAGTTCATTGGGATGATACAGTAGAAAGTGGAGTGATGGACGATGATACAGTAGACTGTGGAGTGATGGACGATGATACAGTAGACTGTGGAGTGATGGACGATGATACAGTAGAAAGTGATACAGTAGAAAGATACAATAGACTGTTGAGTGATGTACGATGATACAGTAGACTGGAGTGATGGACAATGATACAGTAGACTTGAGTGATGGACGAGGATACAGTAGACTGGAGTGATGGACGATGATACAGTAGACTGGAGTGATGGACGAGGATACAGTAGACTGTGGAGTGATGGACGAGGATACAGTAGACTGTGGAGTGATGGACGAGGATACAGTAGACTGTGGAGTGATGGACGAGGATACAGTAGACTGTGGAGTGATGGACGATGATACAGTAGACTGTGGAGTGATGGACGATGATACAGTAGACTGTGGAGTGATGGACGATGACACAGTAGACTGTGGAGTGATGGACGATGATACAGTAGACTGTGGAGTGATGGACGATGATACAGTAGACTGTGGAGTGATGGACGATGATACAGTAGACTGTGGAGTGATGGACGATGATACAGTAGACTGTGGAGTGATGGATGATGATACAGTAGACTGTGGAGTGATGGACGATGATACAGTAGACTGGAGTGATGGACGATGATACAGTAGACTGTGGAGTGATGGATGATGATACAGTAGAAAGTGGAGTGATGGATGATGATACAGTAGACTGTGGAGTGATGGACGATGATAGATCTGGGTCTGGGATGTTGGAAGTGGTCCAAATATCACAGCTGAGAGTTCATCCTGGTGGGAGCAGAGAGAAACAGAGAGGGATTTACTCACCATATGACTCTGGACAACGCAGATCAGAGGAGGCTGGGGGGAGGAGCTATAGGAGGATGGGCTCATGGTAATGGCTGGATTGGAATATATGGAACGGAGTCAAACATGGTTTCCATATGTGTAATGTGTTTGATACCCTTCCATTTATTCCATTCCACCCATTACAATTAGCCCATCCTCCGATAGGTCATCCCACTAGCCTCCTCTGACGCAGATGTAGTTTAAGCTACAGTATATTCCTGCACCAAGCTGTTCACCAAACCATCCAGAAACCATCCAGAAACAGAGAATAGCTAGGTAATAATATAGAATACCTCTCCTCGCCTCTTCTCCCAACACAGTGGCTTGGCCACTCACTAATATGACCTGTGGTTACTGTAACAGTAACTGACACACTAGAGAGAACTTGACCAAACAGTTTTATCACTTCCAAAAGATCACACATGAAAAAGTTCCGAGTGACTGACGCATGGACACGCAAATCCCCATCACATCCATGTATTGTCTCAGCTATGACATCAGTTCCAGATGGTTAAATCTCGCACAAGCTCCATTGGAGTTAATTTACATTTGCCGCACCTGTAGAAGTAATATCAATAACCCCTGGCAAATGAGGAGGGACATGAGGTGCTTCAGGTGTTGATGATAATAGAGCAGTGAACTTCAAACTCAGCTGAAAGCTTCTCATTGTTAACAGTTAACAACGCCTTCAACAACAGTCCACACACCCCTTTGTCTGAGTGCATTGTGGTCTAGTGGTGGTAATGTGTAAATGATTCCATCAGCATCAGCCTGTCCTCTTTCCAACTATCTTACACTCCACCTGAGAACAAAGGTTTATTGGCACTAAGACTTTTACCTTGACCTAGTCGTGAAGGTGGGTTGAGAACACATTCCTCCATAGGTACCTGGATGAATCACTGTTTACAACTTACAGCAGCTAGACAAATGGAACACCAAAATATATGAAATACATTAAGTTAACGTACGTGCGCACACACGCACGCACAAATGAACGCACACCCACAAACAAACACACACACACCTATTCGAGACACACGCCTGCGTCTGTGCAATGTGGCATAGTGGTGGTAATGTGTAAATGATTCCATCTGCAGTAGTGCCTGTCCTCTTTCCAACTGCAGCTGTATGTATTACTCTCTGTCCTCGTTTCTGGGCCTAAAACCAGGTTAGTCTTTCATAAGGAGCTTAGCGCAGTGGGCCACAGTGTGTTACTGATGTAATAGAGTCTCTGTCTGCTCTCTCATTCTCTCTCTCTCTGTCTTTCCCTCTCTCCCTCTCTCCTTCTCTCCCCGCTATGCTCTATTTTCTCTCTTTCTGCATATGCTGACCCCGGCATGGATTGACCTTCTCTGTCCCTGCATTTCTCTTTGTCCTTATTGTCTCGCTCCCTCCCTCTCTCTTATTCTCCCTCCCTCCTTTCACTCTGTCCTTATTGTCAGTCTCTCCCTCCCTCGGGGTGGCAGGTAGCCTAGTGGTTAGAGCGTTGGTCCAGTATCCGAAAGGTTGCTAGATCGATTCCCCAGCTGACAAGGTAAAAGTCTGTCGTTCTACCCCTGAACAAGGCAGTTAACCCACTGTTCCCTGGTAGGCCGTCATTGTAAATAATAATTTGTTCTTAACTGACTTGCCTAGTTAAATAAAAACTAAAGCAGATGTGGAGGACAGAAGCCTGAGTTTTTTAAGAAAGGACAAAGAATCCGCTGATGCCCCGTGGGAGGGAGGGATAGCTACAGTGCAGTAAGGGTGACTGGTAGTACTGGGTTAGTGAACACAAGGAACGTTAGTCCTTGGCCAGAACTGGTTTAGCAACGCAGCATCATTTTAAGTATAAGAACCTTTAGATGGAGGTGCATTATACAAAGCACTTATTTTTGAAAACTGTCTTCAAGACTATGTCACAGCATATTGATTTTGGATTACTGTGTCTAATTGACATGCAGCAACTGTACAGAATGTAGAACATTGTATACATAATTTGTCTAAATACTGTGTCTGCAATTCTCCCATATTCTGTGAACACAGTGCTTGTTTATACACTCTGTGTGTCAGCTAAATTTTGTGTCGCTGGGCCTGGTACATTGGAAATTGGTGATTAATCTGTTGTCGTGGGATTATGGGGCTGTGAAATCGTACAGGGATCTCTATGCAATGTCAATAATCTTGCTGATTATCACCTGTTTCTGGTGCCGCTTTCCTCTGGCTCGTTAGATGGCACTGAGGAGCTGCATGGTGTCTTTAGACACCATTTTCTCTCAGGGGCCTTGTGGTACAGATATAGGATCTTATGTAATTTGATCACCCAGAAATGCAAACTTGTAGTGTATTCAAGGTTTACAAAGGTTAGTCATTTCCACTTTAACATTTAATTTTGACTTCATTTGCACTAACCAAAAATGTATCAACCAGTAAAAAAAATGTAAAACAATTATAATACCCACAATAATTCACATTTCCTGTTGTTGCAGGATTATATTCCTGCTTTGAGAAACTGGTCAAATTAAGATCCTACACCTGTATAGCTAGTTGTTCCACATTTGAATCTAACTCTATTTTACACAGTGTATGCAGGCAGCAGCTGCTACAGTGGAGGTGTTCACTGTTTTCCAGTCTGTCTTGAATAGCAACCTATTCCCTAAAGCAGCCCTAATCTAGCGCACCAGATTCTAATAATTAGCTGGTTGATAAACTGAATCAGGTTAGTTACAACTGGGGTTGAAAAGAAAACCTACAGAAGAATAGCTCTCTGGGAACAGGGTTGAAGACCCCTGCCATAAAGGATATTAAGGGTGACGCATTTCCAAGGACTATGCAACAGTGTGTTTTTAGACTTATTTTTTTAACCTTTATTTAACTAGGCAAGTCAGTTAAGAACAAATTCTTATTTACAATGACGGCCTAGGAACGGTGGATTAACTGCCTTGTTCAGGGGCAGAATGACAGATTTTTACCTTGTCAGCTTGGGGATCTATCTTCAATCTATCAACCTTTCGGTTAGTGGCCCAATGCTCTAACCACTAGGCTACCTGCCACCCCATAGATCAACTCAACTCATGAAGACTAAGTCTCAAAGGGGACTCAGGAGCAGGCTGAACTGTGCATGTTTCTCCACAGCCTCAGGCTGTCTGGCTTATCAGCCTCTGGCCATCAACCAGCAGCTCACACTGTAGACTTCAATAATTCAAAGGCAGAGCCAGGTTATATGGCTGTAATGACCACAGAGACGGTGTGCTACCTGGGTGTGTGGTTGTGGGCGTGCGTTCATGCATGTGTGTGTGCGTACGTTAACTTAATATATCTTGGTGTTCCATTTGTCTATCTGCTGTAAGTTGTAAACAGTGATTCATCCAGGAACCTATGGAGGAGTGTGTTCTCAACCTACCTTCACGACTAGGTCAAGGCAAAAGTCTTAGTGCCAATAAACCTTTGTGCTCAGGTGGGGTGTGAGATAGTGTTCTGTTCAGGTGTGTGTTATCAGACTCATACATGTGCAGCGTAGAAGCGTGTTCACAGAGACTAAAGCATGATCAGAGACGATTGGGTTTGAGCATTCACTCCATGGTAGAAAGGACATTCTGTTAGATATAACAGATCTGCATCTCTCTTTCTCCTCTGGCTGCTGGCTTCTCTCCCTATCTGCTTTCATCTGTTGGTCTGTCTGTCTCTATGCTTTATTGTTTTATCTATTCATCCCTTTCTTTCTCTCTCTTTATTCCTCCTGCAGTTGTTGAAAGGAAGGAGTGATGGAGTCTTTCCCAGGAGATGGGGAGGGCAGCCTTGATGACCTTACAGGAGGTGAGGCACTCTGGAAAATGTGCATGATGTTTAGAGACCATGCAAAAGCTGAGTTAGGATACAGTAAGTGTGTATCTATCTCCGTCAATCATCTATTAGTGTGTTAGAGTGGGTTAGTGTGTGCTAGTGGGTTAGAGTGGGTTATGGTATGTTAGAGAGGGTTAGAGTGGGTTTGAGTGGGTTAGAGTGTATGTTAGAGTGTGTTAATGGGTTAGAGGGGGTTAGAGTGGGTTAGAGTGTGTTAATGGGTTAGAGTGGGTGTTAGTGTGGGTTATTGTGTTAATGGGTTAGTGGTTGTTAGTGGGTTAGTGTGTTAATGGGTTAGAGTGTTAGTGGGTGTTAGTGTGTTAGAGTGGGTGTTAGTGTGTTAGTGTGTTAATGGGTTAGAGTGGGTGTTAGTGGGTGTTAGTGGGTTAGAGTGGGTTAGAGTGGATTAGAGTGTGTTAATGGGTTAGAGTGGTTTAGGGTGTGTTAATGGGTTAGAGTGGGTTAGAGTGTGTTAGAGTGTTAGAGAATGTGCCTGTAGGAGTGTGAGAAGCGTGTGTATCCAACTAGGCACATGTTAGTGTGTGTTGAAGTGTCACATTATACATCTGGGTTAGTGTGTTAGAGTGGGTGAGTCAGAGTGTTATAGAGTGTGTTTGTAGCTGTAGAAGCCTGTATGCAAGGGAAAGGGGTACCTATTCAGTTGTACAACTGAATTCCTTCAGTATGAATAAGAATGCATCTGGGTCTTTCTAGGGTACCAGTGAGGATTTAGAAGAAAAATAAACGCACACCTATTAAGACGAGGTGCTGGCTAGCGGAGTAGAAAAGTTGAAAATAAAGAGAGCCGCACACTCTAGGAGCTCAGATGCAATAATTTAATTTCCAACGTTTCGACAGCCAAGCTGTCTTCACCAGGGTATAATCACAAACACTGCGGGATGACTTGTTTATATAGTGTCAAAAGACACAGGTGTCTGTAATCATGGCCAGGAGTGGCCTAATATCATTGGTTAATAATCAAATATTAAAATGGCATACAAAGAACAGCATACAAACAAATGGATAACATACAATCATAGATTAATTTGACTACACAAGTTTACAGACAATTACAATGGCAAAGTCACAATAATCACAAGAATGGCTTCAGATCAAAGTCTACATTGAGACCGAAGGGCGCTAGGGTCTTTAAATTAAAGATCCAGGTGCCTCTCGTTTTAACAATAAATTATCAAGGTCACCCCCTCTCCTAGGGAGGGTGACATGTTCGATGCCAATATAACGCAGAGACGAAATCGAGTGGCCTGCCTCCAAGAAGTGGGCCGCAACTGGATAAGTAAAGTTTTTACACCTAATAGTGCTACGATGCTCTGAGATACGTACTTTTAATTCGCGCTTTGTTTTACCTACATCATTTTTACCACAAGGACAAGTTATAAGGTAAATAACTGCCTTAGTGGAGCACGTAATAACACCTTTTATTGGGATCGATTTCCCTGTTTGGGGGTGTTTGAAGGATCTACATTTATAAGTGCCATTGCATTGTAGTTTCCATCCAGTAGGGGCGCAAATAGACGTTGTTCAGGAATATCTTGGGGTGGTAAATCAGAGTTTACCATTTGGTCTCTGAGATTTCTGCCCCGCGAGAATACGACCATGGGAAGGACCGAAAACACATTACCGATACTATCATCGGATTTTAGGATGTGCCAATGTTTGTGAACAATTCCCTTAATTTGTTCAGAGCACTTTGAATAGCGGGTAGTTAGAACGCAAGAATGCGTCTTTTTGCGAGACTGCATCATTAATTTTACCGGCACAAAAAGATCCCACCTTGTATAGTGTATTTTGTTTTGTCCACATTTGGAAAGTTTAACGAAATATGTGCTTTTTCCACAACATTTTTAGTCATTTAGGCTACTTTAATCGCATAAAAAGGTTGGATGGAAACCTGGTTAGTGTCACACATCGGCCCTATTATTTATAGAAAGACCCATCTGTATGCGGGCTGTCATGACCTGTGTCCCCTAGGAAAGAGGAAGTCTAAACTGAAGACCCTGAAGATACGTCTGTTTGGGAGGACCAAGCGAGAGACCAAATTCAGCCAGTCTGCTAGTGATGTCACAGAGGCAGAGGGGCTGGGCTCAGCGGAGAATCTGTAAGTCTGTGTGTATGTGGGGGAGTTGGTGTGTGTGTGCGTGTGGCGGTGTAAAACGTACTCAATTGTCATACTTAAGTAAAAGTAAAGATACCTTAATAGAAAAGGACGTAAATAAAAGCAAAAGTCACCCAGTAAAAGTTAAACAAAAATGTATCTGGTTTTAAAATGTACTTAAGCACAGTGGTGGAAAAAATACTCAATTGTCATACTTGAGTAAAAGTAAAAAGTAAAAGGAAATGCTACACATCAACTTCCTTAATTAGACTGTACAATTTTCTTGTTGTTTGTATTTTTTAAAATTTACGGACAGACTGGGACACTCGGACATAATTTACAAATGCAGTATTTGTGTTTCGTGAGTCTGCCAGTTCAGAGGCAGTAGGGCTGACAACCTATTATATTGATAGGTGTGTGAATTGGTCGATATTGCTGTCCTGGCCAAGCATTCTAAATGTAACATGTACTTTTTGGTTTAATACATTATTTACATAAGTATTCAGACCATTATCTATGAGACTCGAAATTGAGCTCAGGTGCATCCTGTTTCCATTGATCATCCTTGAGATGTTTCTACAACTTGATTGGAGTCCACCTGTGTTAAAGTCAATTGATTGGAAATTATTTGGAAAGGCACACACCTGTCTATATTAGGTCCCACAGTTGACAGTGCATGTCAGAGCAAAAACCAAGCTATAAGGTCGAAGGAATTGTCCGTAGAGCCCCGAGACAGGATTGTGTCGAGGCACAGGGTACCAAAACATTTCTGCAGCATTGAAGGTACCCAAGAACACAGTGGCCTCCATAACTCTTAAATGGAAGAAGTTTGGAACCACCAAGACTCTTCCCAGAGCTGGCCACCCGGCCAAACTGAGCAACGGGATAGAGGGGCCTTGGTCAGGGAGGTGACCAAGAACCAGATGATCACTCTGAAAGAGCTCTAAAGTTCCAATGTGGAGATGGGAGAACCTTTCAGAAGGACCATCTCTAACCATCTCTGCAGCACTCCACCAATCAGGCCGTTATGGTAGAGTGGCCAGACGGAAGCCACTCCTAAGTAAGAGGCATATGACAGCCCGTTTGGAGTTTGCCAAAAGGCACCTAAAGACTCTCAGACCATGAGAATCAAGATTCTCTGGTCTGATGAAACCCATATTCAACTCTTTGGCCTGAATGCCAAGTGTCATGTCTGTCGGAAACCTGGCACCATCCCTCCAGTGAAGCATGGTGGTGGCAGCATCATGCTGTGTGGGTGTTTTTCAGCGGCAGGGAGACTAGTCAGGATCCAGGCAAAGATGAACGGCGCAAAGAACAGAGAGGTCCTTGATGAAAATCCGGTCCAGAGCACTCAGGACCTCAGACTGGGGCGAAGGTTCACCTTCCAACAGGACAATGACCCTAAGCACACAGACAAGACAATACAGGAGTGGCTTCGGGACAAGTCTCTGAGTGTCCTTGAGTGGCCCAGCAAGAGCCCGGACTTGAACCCGATCGAACATCTCTGGAGAGACGTGAAAATAGTTGTGCAGCAAAGCTCCCCATCCAACCTGACAGCTTGAGAGGATCTGCAGAGAAGAACGGGAGAAACTCCCCAAATACAGGTGTACCAAGTTTGTAGCATCATACCCAAGAAGACTCAAGGTTGTAATTGCTGACAAAGGTGCTTCAACAAAGTACTACTGAGTAAAGGGTCTGAATACTTATGTAAATGTAATATTTCAGTTTTTATTTTTAATAAATTAGCAATTTAACAATTAACAATTTTTAAAAACCTGTTTTTGCTTTGTCTTAGAATAAGGCTGTAATGTAATGAAACATGGAAACAGTTGAGAGGTCTGAACACTTTTATGAGGCACTGTATTTTCTTTAGGAATTTAGTGAAGTAAAAGTTGTCAAAAATATAAATATTAAAAGTAAAGTACAGATTCCCCCAAAAACTACTTTCAAGTATTTTTACTTAACTAGTTTACACCACTGTGTGTGAATGGATGTGTTTACAAATGTAGTATTGATTCAATGACATCCATATTCCCTCCTCTCTCCATCCCTCGTCTACCAGGTGTTCAGGCGTTTTGGGATCACGAGCGTTGTCACATGACAGTATCTTCCTGCCCGACCAGGATCTGTCTAGTCCAGAGCAGCCCAGGGTTCTATCCCAGGAGAACGTCCAAGGCAGGATCAAAGAACTCCAGGTGTGTCTGCATTCCATGGAGAACCCTGGATCTAGAAACCTGCATATGCATCTAAAGGCCCAAACCCAATTCAAAAGGAGTCCCACACCTCAAAGTAAACCCCATTGACCAGGACGTCAAACTAATTTAGCCCCAGGGGTCTTCAACGAGGTCCGGAAGGCCACACTGTAAATGTGTTATATTTTCTTGCCGTCAAGATGAGCAAAATATAGTTCTCTATCCATCGTTTTTGAAATTTCCGATACTCCCTGGCTTTCTAGCTTTAATTTGGGTGATTATCGAGCTGGACACAGTCAATAAACTGTAGAAATGTATGTCCATTATAATTTCTACACAGTTTTGATTTGGTTTTAACCATAAATATCTACAGTACCAGTCAAAAGTTGACACACCTACTCATTCCAAGGTTTTTATTTATTTTTACTATTTACTACATTGTTGTATAATAGTGAAGACATCAAAACTATGAAATAACACGTGGAATCATGTAGTCACCAAAAAAGTGTTAAACAAATCCAAATATATTGTATATTTGAGATTCTTCTAAGTAGCCACACTTTGCCTTGAAGACAGCTTTGCACTCTTGGCATTGTCTCAACCAGCTTCATGAGATAGTCACCTGGAATGCATTTTAATTAACAGGTGTGCCTTGTTAAAAGTTAATTTGTGGAATTTCTTTCCTTAATGTGTTTGAGCCAATCAGTTGTGTTGTGAGAAGGTAGTGGTGGTATACAGAAGACAGCCCTATTTGGTAAACGAACAAGTCCATACAACAGTCCATCATTACTTTAAGACATGAGGGTCAGTCATTCTGGAAAATTTCAAGAACTTTGAAAGTTTCTTCAAGTGCAGTCGCAAAAACCATCAAGCACTGTTATGAAACTGGCTCTCATGAGGACCGCCACAGCAAAGGAAGACCCAGAGTTACTTCTGCTGCAGAGGATAAGTTCATTAGAGTTAACTGCACCTCAGATTGCAGCCCAAATAAATGCTTCACAGAGTTCAAGTAACAGACACATCTCAACATCAACTGTTCAGAGGAGACTGTGTGAATCAGGCCTTCACAGTTTAATTGCTGCAAAGAAACCACTACTAAAGGACACCAATAAGAAGATAATTACTTGGGCCAAGAAACACAAACATTAGACCAATTGAAATCTGCCCTTTGGTCTGATGAGTTCAAATTTGCGATTTTTGGTTCCAACCGCCGTGTCTTAGTGAGACACAGAGTAGGTGAACGGATGATCCCACCGTGAAGCATTGAGGAGGAGGTGTGATGGTGTGCTTGGCTGGTGACCCTGTCAGTGATTTATTTAGAATTCAAGGCACACTTAACCAGCATGGCTCCCTCAGGATTCTGCAGCGATACACCATCCCATCTGGTTTGCGCTTAGTGGGACTATCATTTGTTTTTCAACAGGACAATGACCCAACACACCTCCAGGCTGTGTAAGGGCTATTTGACCAAGAAGGAGAGTGATGGAGTGCTGCATGAGATGACCTGGCCTCCACAATCACACGACCTCAACCCAATTGAGATGGTTTGGGATGAGTTTGAGCAGCCAACAAGTGCTCAGACTGTTGGAAAAGCATTCCAGGTGCAGCTGGTTGAGAGAATGCCAAGAGTGTGCAAAGCTGTCATCAAGGCAAAGGGTGGCTATTTGAAGAATCTCAAATATAAAATATATTTGGATTTGTTTAACACTTTTTTTTGGTTACTGCATGATTCCATATGTGTTATTTCCTAGTTTTGATATCTTCACTATTATTCTACAATGTGGAAAATAGTGAAAATAAAGGAAAACCCTTGAATGAGTAGGTGTTCTAAAACTTTTGACTGGTAGTAATATATATATATATATATATATATATATATATATATAGAGAGAATGGATTAGACCCCCATTCTTCTGTGTAAATCAGGAATTGATGTCAATGGGTTACCAAGCAGATCTCAAGCAAGGTTTCTGCATTTTTTCTGATTGGCCAGATGAAGCTGCTGCAGCAGAACATGCATCTAGGCCCGCCCCCACTGGTTCTGCCAATGAAACATCCCGAGGACCTGGGGGGCAGCTCAGAGGACGATGGTCTGCCCCACAGCCCCCCCGAAATCTCCATAGGCAACAACATGGCCCCCAGGGGGTTATCTTACAAGGTGAGCCCATCACCCACTCTCTCCATCTGATCTCCACCCTCAACAAATTCCATACCCTTAACAAACCTTCCATACCTCAATTTTCTCTCATTGAGTCAGTAATTATGTTCATATTCCAGCAGTGCAGATACAGTAGTTGAACATTTCATTCCTCATCAGCCATTGTGCATCACCCAAACCCTTCCCTTTTCCTCCACAGTTCCCTGCCCCTCCCAGGCACCATATCTCTCTGAGTTTAGCAGGGACAGGAAGTGAGAAGGAAGTGCAGGTTATACCTTTTCCTGTTTGAGTGTCACTCACTATATCACTTGATATCAACTATGAGTTGTCATAGATCCAAATGTTTATCCTGTGTTTTATTTGTTCATAGGCCTGCTCCCAACCCTCGTCCCGTCCCCTCTCCCCTGTGCCCAAACCTCGTCTTACCAACTCCGTGCCCCACACCCCATCTGCCCCCCAAACTGCTTTCTCCCCTGCCCCCCCTGCCTTGGACTTCATCACCCCAGCCCAGTTCACCCCCTGCCTGGATAACTCTGCCGCCCGCCACCGCATGTCCATCAAACCCAGGAACCAGAGAGCCAGCGCCAAGAACAAAAGGCTGAACATGGTAAGACCTGCCTGGGCATACCAACACCACATGGGGCTCTGCCTCTGGATCTCACACATACAGAGGAAGGCTCAGGGAATATCAAAATACTAACTGGATACACTTGCTCTATGATCGGTCTCTCGCTTTTTCGCTCCCTTGCTCTCTCTCTCTCTCAATTTCAATTTAAGGGCTTTATTGGCATGGGAAACATATGTTTACACTGCCAAAGCAAGTGAAATAGATAAACAAAAAGTTCCAAAAGAACAAAGACATTTCAAATTTCATATTATGTGCAAATAGTTAAAGTACAAAAGGGAAAATGGGTGATCCTAAGATTTGTATTTGATCATGTATATGTTTCTGCTTTTTGTTCTTTGTTATAGGGCCAAAAAGATTGGGGAAGTTGTTTATCCATACATCACTATTTTCGATAGATAACTCTTCCTGTTGTTTGTTTAGTGTTATCCAATTTTCCCAGAAGTCGTTAGTCTATTGATTCTTCAATTACATTGAGCTGATTTCTGACGTGCTGTTCCTTCTTTTTCCATCGTGTATTTCTGTATTGTTTTAGTGATACTCTCTCTCGCTCTCTCTCATTTTAAGGGGCTTAGTTGGCATGGGAGACATATGTTTACATTGCCAAAGCAAGTAAAATAGATAATAAACTAAAATGAAATAAACAGTAAACATTACACTCACAAAATAATAAAGACATTTCAAATGTCATTATGTCTATATACGGTGTACGGTGTTGTAATGATGTGCAAATAGTTGAAGTACACAAGGGAAAATACATACACATACAAATAGGTTGTATTTACAATGGTGTTTGTTTTTCACTGGTTGCCCTTTTCTTGTGGCAACAGGTCACAAATCTTACTGCTGTGATGGCACACTGTGGTATTTCACCCAATAGATATGGGAGTTTATCAAAATTGGATTTGTTTTCGAATTCTTTGTGGGTCTGTGTAATCTGAGGGAAATATGTGTCTCTAATATGGTCATACATTTGGCAGGAGGTTAGGAAGTGCAGCTCAGTTTCTACTACATTTTGTGAGCAGTGTGCACCAGGTCTGCCTTTGGTGGCCTTTCTCAATAGCAAGTCCACATATGTTTACATGGTGTTTACAGTCTGCACAGTCAAATATTTTCTTAATTTTGGGTCAGTCACAGTGGTCTCTCAGATCGTTCACAGCTTTGTGGAAGTTACCTGTCACGCTGATGTTTAGGCTGAGGTACTGTATGTATAGTTTTTTGTGTGCTCTAGGGCAACGGTGTCTAGATGGAATTTGTGTTCATGGTCTTGGCAACTGGACCTTTTTTGGAACACCATTAATCTTGTCTTACTGAGATTTACTGTCAGGGCCCAGGTCTGACAGAATCTGTCTCGTTCTCTCTCTCTCCAGACTGAGTCGAGACCACGCTCAGAGAGTCTCAACAACTTTGACCAACAGTTGACTGAAGATGAGGAAGGGCCTGCCATTACCGGGGGGAGAACACGTTTACGCTGTCACTCTACCCTGATCCTAAAGTCGCAACAAGGGGGGTCGACCACCTCCACTGCACCCCCAGAGCTGACACCCCTAAAGTCGAGTTCCACAGAGGCTGAGGGGTCCCCCAAAAAACCCACTCTCCCCTGCAAGCTCTCCCCACAAGAGCAGCCCTATCCTGGCGTTCCAGTTGTCTCCCCTGCCCCTGTGACCCGCCAGCTACCTGGAGCTAAACAGCCACAGCCCTCGTCTGTGACCACAGTTCAGGACCTGAGATACACTCCACAACAACAGACCCTGAAACAGTCCCTGGGAGCCCCCAAGCCCCCAGACCCATCCCAAACCAAGAGGGACGTCCTGAGCAAAAGTGGGGTACCGAATTCTACCCCCAGCACCGAGGGTAGCCCCAAAGATGAACCACTCCTTTCTGCCAGGCCCACAGCTAGCCTGACCGCAGTGGTGACTCTCAGAACGTCCTCTCTGAGGAGCAAGACAGATGCTAGGGCTGGTGGTCAGAGTACCACACAGCCACCTGCAGGCCAGGAGGACACAGGTCAGGCAGAGCCAATGTCCACTGGAGGAGCTCCGAAGCCAGGCTCCGGGCCCTTCCTGTTCTCCATCAACTCAGCCAAGGGGCGAGAAACACCCAGGATGGGAAGTGGTGGTTTCTTGGTAGTAGTGGAGCAGGCCGGGGATGGAGCGAAGAGGGAGGATGGGACAGAGGTAAAGTTGAACCCCTCAAACGCCAGCCAGAGGGAGCAGGAGCAGCAGAGGGGCAGGCGGGAGAGGGACAAGCCCAAAGAAGAGGAGTTGACTGCCATCGATATGGGGGGGAAAGTCTCGGAAGGGGTGGAGGTGGAGGAGGAGAGCGGTGAGGGAGTGGAGGATGCAGTGGAAGCAAAAGAGGAGACAGAGGTAGATGGGAAAATTGCATTTGGCGTGAATCTTCGCTCCATCTCTCTCTCTCCGAGGGTAGAGGCGGAGGCAACCACCAGCCAATCAGATCTCAAGATAAAGCGTCATAGTGCGGAGGTGGGCGCTCTCCTTCTTGCCCCTTATACTCCCTCCTCAAAACCCACCGGGCTTGAGGGGCTTCGGGACACCCCTCCAACCAGGGCTAACTCCATGCCCAAAAAGCTCTATACAAACAACTGGGTTTCCCCCACAACACTGTCTTCATCCAGGGGAAGAGCTGGCTCCCTCAGAGAAGCAGGTGAGACCCCCTCTCTGAAATGGATGAATATTCAGCCATGTGGGTAAATAACAACATGGCATACATGGTAAATAACAAACATAATATACTGTAAGTCATGTGCTTACTGGATAGGGATGTCAGTGCTGGACTTTGTCCCCAGCTACACTTCTACAGAATATGCAATCTCTATGTTATCAGGGCAGTTAACCAATGAAGGAGATATGCTGCACTAGAATAAGAATGGCAGGCTACACCGGAATGATAGACTGTTACTGTGCTCGTTAAAACACCACCAGTGCTGTTTCATCATGTGAATGTGTCTAACCCCCTGTTTCTTCCCTCAGATACAGCAACCCCCGCCCAGCCTACCCCCTCACCTCTCATTAAAGAGGCCCAAACCACCCCAGCTAGACCTAAAGAGGACCAAACCCTCCCTGTCCTACCCATAGAAGCCCAGGCTACCACCTCAGCCCCTCAGAACCCCCTGACTGCCCCCCATGCGGCACCCCAGGCTGCCGTATCGTGGATGAGCATGGCATGGGGGAAGACCAGGGGCCTCCAGCAGCTCTTCACCAGCAGTTTGCCCAGAGAGTTCACCGGCATGCAGTCCCCAACTCAACCGCAGGCTCAGACCACAACACAACCTCAATCACAGACCACAATGCAACCCCTGACTGCTAAACTACTGGAGTCACAGAATGCAGTGAAACCACCACAGACAGCAGCACAAGCCCCCACACAGACCACAAAACTACCAGTGACACAGACCACAACGCCACCACAGGCTCAGACCACAAAGCTACCAGTGACACAGACCACAAAACACCTGCAGACCACCAAAACACCACGGACACAGAACGGAACACAACCACAAACAATGACACAACAATCAACACAGAACTCAAAACCATCAACACAGACATCCAACCAAATCAACACTCGAGCAGCACAACCAACCGCTACTCAACCTTTAGCCCAGTCTACACAATGCGCCGTGTCTCAGGTGACCCCACAGTCCAGCCGACGAGCAAACCAGCCCACCCTCTGCTCCACTCCACAGACCCAAGCTCAGATAACACTACGGATCGCCCCAATGGGTGCAACTTCCACTCAGCCCCCTTGGAGCGCACTAAATCTCAACCCTATCCCCCAGCCCAAACCAGCCTTAGCTCCAACAGCAACCCCAGTCCAACTCCTAGTGAGAGGTGAGAAGATCCCTGGCGACCAGAGGAATAGTGAGGGGGCGGCTGTGTCAACAGAGAAGAGGGTGGACCGGGACAGGCCATCGACTGTGGGAGGGACGGCAGCCTTTTTGGAGAAACGGGCAGAGTGGACCCCTCCTGCTGGAAGCAAGGTAACATCCCTGATCTCTCTCACACATCATCTGAGAACAGAGGTGTTAATCAAATAGAGTTTCAGTTCACGCTCACTCCTCCCCAATACAGGTAGAGCTCAGGAGAACCAAGACCCCACCTGAGTCTCAGCCCACGGCTGAATTGGCTGCTCCTCCCAAAGCCACACCCAGTCACAGAGACGCTAAAGATGTTAAACTCGACAGGAGGCCAGGTAGAGCGATGTTAAATACATTGGATGGGTTAAAATAATGACTGAATTATATGTTATAGTAACCATTAAGATAGTGTCCTATTAATTTCTATGGTCATCATAACAGCCTCTCTATGTGTTCCCCTCTTAGAATCGAGCCCAACCATAGTGGCAGGCAGACTTGCAGACCGAGAGGACAAATGGTTGAGGAAAAACATGCCAACTTCATTGTCTCCTTCATCATCACCTTCGTCATCATCTCCCTTGCAGACCATTTCTGACAGCGGGGGTCAGCCATCTTGGATGGAACTGGCCAAGAGGAAGTCAATGGCCTGGAATGACAAGACCATGGACTGATAGAATAAGAAAGGAAGGAAGGAGGGGGAGTGTCAGGGGATATGTACTGTGTATATATAGAGAGATAAAAAGAGAGAAGGGGGAGTTCCTTATTTGAATGCACTTATTGCTAATTGCTCTGTACAAGAGCTCCATTGTAAGTTGTGAGAGTGACAGAGGGAGAGGAACATCAACAATGGTAGTGATGGGAATGTATAGAGACTGAAGGACAAAGTGAGATGTTGAGTTCATTGAAGTGGAATTTAATTGACCTTGGAAGCAACAACTATTGGCAAAACATGCTTCCCTTGAATGTACAGACGTGCTGTGTTTGCAAAACAATGTTTGTATTTCATGTTTCTTGTATGGGATAACTATGAAGCTGATTGGTTTCCTGTCAATAAATTCTTATGTTTTGAGTTTTGATCCAAACATTTTTTTCCCAAAGTCTGGGCTTATGTTGGAAATAATATTGTTTGAATTATCTACGAATGCTTCATCAGAAATACATTATTTATATCATACAGTAGTTGTCTGTAATAAATGTTGATGTATCGGTGTGTTTTCTGTCAATAAGACAGTTGTCTGGCATTGTATTTTTGCTGACTATACAAACAGAGCATTAAAAGTACCCTGTCCGTGATCCCACTCCCCAAGGGTGTCTCAGGGGGAGTCGGGATATGAAAAAAAAACATTTCCAATAGGACAAATATAATCACCCACCAAATTATTGTTTAAGCATTTAATTTCAAAACTATTTTTGGTTATTCAAATACAATGTACAACTTCAGAAAGCTGCACAGAAATATAGAATGTGTCAAACCATATTTAAAGCAGCATGTATGACTAGTTCTGGCCTGGGAGAATTTCAGAATGTCAGAAAATGTCAACGAGGAAAGGAGGGCAACATTCACCCTGTCATTACGTGCTGTACCAGGGGGTGGCGCTGTGGCAATTATTGTCTACCCCTTGCGTAACTAGTGGCTCCACCTATTGCTCTCTGCTTACATTACGAAAACACACATACGTGACTCACTAAACACAGACAACTTCTCAAAGATTTATGAAGCCATACCATCTTTCCCTGGTATTATTTGCCGCGTCACTGCCTTTGTGAGACCTACACTCTTAGGAACTCTTGGGCTGTCGCGTCCAACGACGCCGTGTCCGAGGAGGAGGCCGTCCCGGTTGTGCTAGTGGACAACAGCGGGCTTTGGAAACCGGCATATCCGCACTCGGTGTTACAAGACGGTGCGGAGAAGCCCAAAGAAAGCGTCAAATCGAAAACCAAGGATGCAGCGCCCATGTCTTCTGCGTTCAGGGTGTTCTCCTATCGGATGGAGGAGATGACAGTGCCCCCTCACCTCCACCACACCAGGATACGGCGAGGACCGTCAGATACATTACAATTGCTCCATGAAGCACATTGTCACTCAACATTTACTGTAATTTGTTGTGTTCAGATAACAGCCAGGTATAGCCTGTGTATAACACTATTTCAAATCAAATCAAATGTATTTATAAAGCCCTTCGTACATCAGCTGATATCTCAAAGTGCTGTACAGAAACCCAGCCTAAAACCCCAAACAGCAAGCAATGCAGGTGTAGAAGCACGGTGGCTAGGAAAAACTCCCTAGAAAGGCCAAAACCTAGGAAGAAGCCTAGAGAGGAACCAGGCTATGTGGGGTGGCCAGTCCTCTTCTGGCTGTGCCGGGTGGAGATTATAACAGAACATGGCCAAGATGTTCAAATGTTCATAAATGACCAGCATGGTCAGATAATAATAATCACAGGCAGAACAGTTGAAACTGGAGCAGCAGCATGGTCAGGTGGACTGGGGACAGCAAGGAGTCATCATGTCAGGTAGTCCTGAGGCATGGTCCTAGGGCTCAGGTCCTCCGAGAGAGAGAAAGAAAGAGAGAATTAGAGAGAGCATACTTAAATTCACACAAGACACCGGATAGGACAGGAGAAGTACTCCAGATATAACAAACTGACCCTAGCCACCCGACACATAAACTACTGCAGCATAAATACTGGAGGCTGAGACAGGAGGGGTCAGGAGACACTGTGGCCCCATCCGATGACACCCCCGGACAGGGCCAAACTTTGTGTCCACAGATAAAGGGCCTTCCTTTTGGGAATATCTTCTCAGTCAGTGACGGCCCAAAGGACAACAGTACAGGAGTCCTGTATTTCTACGTCACCCTGATGGACAACACTGTAGCAGACCTGAGAAGCTTCCCATTCGCCTCCCACTTTCTCAGAGGCCGAGAGAGACTTCTGCAGGTAGAACAGAGAGCGTGTACTGGGTTGTGATACAACCCGGGATCAAACCAGGGTCTGTAGTGACACCTCTAGCACTGAGATGCAGAGCCTTAGATGGGGGAGGTGGACCCAGAGGAGGTGGAGTTCGCCAAGGAGGCCATGTTCTCCAGGTGTGTGCGCAGGGCACACTAATTGCTCATCCTCCCTGAACATGTTTTGAGTGTGTGTCCAATTGTCTCTACATATGTGCAATGTTTGAGCCTTTCTACTTAGCATACCTGTCTGCGTGTTTAGTGAGTATAATGCTCTTGCTCGTCCTCTCCCTCCAGACACCCTGTGATGAAGAAATGGCTAGTGGGACACAACTGGTTCGTTATGAAGCTGCAGCTGACCCAGGTCTGGCTCCAGGATTGGGTCGGAGGGGTGTCACTCATCCCCCTGGAAGACTACTTCAAAGCCACACCCTACTGAGAGGAACTTCATCCACAATGTATATGAAATCTACTACACCGTGTCAGATACTAGAAGCTCTAGTTCTGGAATATTTGGAAGTAAGATGGGAAACTTGAAGAGGGTTTAGACCTGCTCTAGATGTTCTACTTCTGGAATATTTGGTAGTGAGATGGGAAACATGAAGAGGGTTTAGACCTGCTCTAGAAGCTCTACTTCTGGAATATTTGGTAGTGAGATGGTAAACATGAAGAGGGTTTAGACCTGCTCTAGAAGCTCTACTTCTGGAATATTTGGTAGTGAGATGGGAAACATGAAGAGGGTTTAGACCTGCTCTAGAAGTTCTACTTCTGGAATATTTGGTAGTGAGATAGGAGACATGAAGAGGGTTTAGACCTGCTCTAGAAGCTCTACTTCTGGAATATTTGGAAGTGAGATGGGAAACATGAAGAGGGTTTAGACCTGCTCTAGAAGCTCTACTTCTGGAATATTTGGTAGTGAGATGGGAAACATGAAGAGGGTTTAGACCTGCTCTAGAAGTTCTACTTCTGGAATATTTGGTAGTGAGATGGGAAACATGAAGAGGGTTTAGACCTGCTCTAGAAGCTCTACTTCTGGAATATTTGGTAGTGAGATGGGAAACATGAAGAGGGTTTAGACCTGCTCTAGAAGCTCTACTTCTGGAATATTTGGTAGTGAGATAGGAGACATGAAGAGGGTTTAGACCTGCTCTAGAAGCTCTACTTCTGGAATATTTGGTAGTGAGATGGGAAACATGAAGAGGGTTTAGACCTGCTCTAGAAGCTCTACTTCTGGAATATTTGGTAGTGAGATGGGAAACATGAAGAGGGTTTAGACCTGCTCTAGAAGCTCTACTTCTGGAATATTTGGTAGTGAGATGGGAAACATGAAGAGGGTTTAGACCTGCTCTAGAAGCTCTACTTCTGGAATATTTGGTAGTGAGATGGGAAACATGAAGAGGGTTTAGACCTGCTCTAGAAGCTCTACTTCTGGAATATTTGGAAGTGAGATGGGAAACATGAAGAGGGTTTAGACCTGCTCTAGAAGTTCTACTTCTGGAATATTTGGTAGTGAGATGGGAAACATGAAGAGGGTTTAGACCTGCTCTAGAAGCTCTACTTCTGGAATATTTGGAAGTGAGATAGGAGACATGAAGAGGGTTTAGACCTGCTCTAGAAGCTCTACTTCTGGAATATTTGGTAGTGAGATGGGAAACATGAAGAGGGTTTAGACCTGCTCTAGAAGCTCTACTTCTGGAATATTTGGAAGTGAGATAGGAAACATGAAGAGGGTTTAGACCTGCTCTAGGCAGGTCTTACCATAGATCATGCAGAAGTAACAACACATGTAAGATGTCCCCCTATGTCATCCAGTTCAAGGGAAAGCTTCAGAATGTGAATATACAGACGTAGATATAGATGCCTATAAGCAGACACTGGATATTGTTAAATGTACAGAATGATTTACTAGCTTTGCAGATGTTGTTTATCCAATGCTACCACAAAGCCTTTTAACATAATCTACTGTCCAACAGCTAGACAATGACAAACCAAAAACTTACCTAAAACAGGCTCATGTCTGGTGGACAATAGATTGACTCTGATCTTGAGTTGTCAAGTCACATTTCCATTTTATGCTTAGGTCAAATAATGGACATGTTTTTCCAGTCTTTCAATCGCGGTTGTTGATGCAGTAGCCTAAAGCTGATAAAGTGTTATGATTTTTTAAATAATTGGACCACTGTCAATGTAGGTATGTTCCTAATTATGCAGCGATCAAAATGCCTTTCTCTGTATTAACTGCTTTTCAGAAAGTATTTTGGTTGCACTTGCAGGCTATTCTTTGTTTGCTGAAATGTCGTGTTTCCAGTCCGGCCACACTAGTCGCTGCTCAACTCCATCATATCATGGAGTTGAGTTTAATCGGCTACACATTATTAAAACAATTATAGTCTTTGGTAAATAAATACTGGACCGATTCAGTCCTGAGGTAGTGCAAACTGCAAACAGTATTTCTAATTTTGTTGTCAATGTATTTGTTAATTTGTCAAACAGTATTTTGGGATTTTGGTGCTGAAGAGAGTGGGCTCCAGAGTGGCGCAGCGGTTTACTGCACTGCATCTCAGTGCTAGAGGCATCACTACAGACCCTGGTTCGATTCCAGGCTGTATCACAACCGGCTGTGTTTGGGAGTAGGGTTGCACATTTTCGGGAATATTCAGAGGTGGATACTTTCCGTGGAAATTAATGGAAATATATGCACATAAACCTTATGATAAGGTAAAAGTAGGCATAATTGCAAATGATTAAATCCTTCCAATAGAATTTTTAAAAACGATTTAGTTATGAGTTGATTTTTCACATGGGATGATTTCACTGAACAACAAAAGAAAGGGAATATGTAAAATTAGAGTCTAGAAACTAAAGCTTTGGTTGTCTCCCTCTCAGGCTTTCATGTCTTCTCCCTGGACCTCCTCAATGTCCACCTCTTGAACATCAGACTCTGAGGCCTCATCTTCACTGTCACTTTCCAACCTTGTTGAGGATGGCTCATTGTCATGCTCAACATGCCTCAAATTTGCCAAGATGGCTACCAATTTTTCAACCTGTCTTGGTCAGCCTGTTGCGTGCTTTGGTGTGTGTGTTCCCAAACAAGGACCAGTTGTGCACTGAGGCGGCTGATGTTGGTGGGATTTGGAGGATGATGGAGGCAACAAGGGAAAGAGCCTCAGATCCACAAAGTCCCTTCCACCAGGTGGCTGATGAGATATGTTGGCACGACTGCCATATTGCATCTCCATCCCAAAGCCCTTGCTTGGAAGTGTACTTCGCCAGACTGCCAAGAACCTTGCCCTCATCCAGGCCAAGGTGGCGAGACACGGTAGTGATGACACCATAGGCCTTGTTGATCTCTGCACCAGACAGGATGCTCTTGCCAGCATACTTGGGGTCCAACATGTACGCTGCAGCGTGTATGGGCTTCAGGCAGAAGTCTTCACGCTTTTTGATGTATTTCAGAACTGCAGTTTCCTCTGCTTGGAGCAACAGTGAAGTGGGCAGGGCAGTATGGATTTCTTCTTTTACATCTGCAAGCAGGATGGCAATGCCTCCCTCAATCTGTGCAATGGCTACTGCTATAGGTTTCAGGCTGCTTACCACTCTCTTCCAAAATACATCATCCAGGAGGATCCTCTTGATGGGGCTGTCCATATTGGCAGACTGTGATATGGCCATTTCTTGGAGAGACTCCTTCCCCTCTAGGAGACTGTCAAACATGATGTCAACACCACCCCAACGGGTGTTGCTGGGAAGCTTCAATGTGGTGCTCTTATTCTTTTGACTTTGCTTGGTGAGGTAGATTGCTGCTATAACTTGTTGACCCTAACCATTTCCTTGGCTGTCTTGTAGAGTGTATCCATTGTTTTCAGTGCCATGATGTCCTTGAGGAGCAGATTCAATGCATGAGCAGCACAGCCAATGGATGTGATGTGGGGGTAGGACTCCACCACTTTAGACCAAGCAGCTTTCATGTTCGCAGCATTGCCTGTCACCAGTGCAAATACCATCTGTGGTCCAAGGTCAATGGTGACTGGTGTGGCTGTTGTCCCTTGTGTCTGTGCTCTTGTAGAATACTGGTTGAGGGGTGTAGATGATGTAGTTAATTATTCCTTGCCCACAAACATTTGACAACCCATCAGAGATGATTGCAATACAGACTGCTTTCTCTATGATTTGATTGACCTTTATTTGAACTCTGCATCCAGCAAATGAGTAGATAAAGCATGTCTGGTTGGAGGGGTGTATGCTGGGCAAAGAACATTCAGAAATCTCTTCCAATACACATGGTCTTTGAGCATCAGAGGTGAACCAGTTGCATACACAGCTCGAGCAAGACAATCATCAGCATTTCTCTGACTAAATTCCTCCATTGTGTCAAAAAACGTCTGATTCCAGGATTACCATGAGCTGTCTGCTATCAATAAGGTGTCTGATTCATCATTTTCACCTCCACTAGAAGTTTAGGGACTTTTGTCACAGGTTGCTTGTTGTGAGCTCAGAGGGAACTTTATGCACTTGGCCAGATTATTCTGCATAATTGTTGCATTCTTCACATATGATTTGGCACAGTATTTGCAAATGTGCACAGCTTTCCAGTGAAATGTCTCCACACATCAGATAGTGCCCGTGGCATTTTTCTGTAAAGATTATATATATATTTTTTAAAATCCCAAATACAATTCCATGTACAGATAAATAGTTAAGCAGTTAGATTAAACAACTCCTTTGTAAGATAAATGTTTTAAAATGAAACATGTATGGAAACAGGTGAATTAACACTCCTCAGTTAGCAGGCTCAAGCAAGCTGAAACCCACATGGCAGCAAAAACTAACTAGCAGAAATTGTTAACAAGTTAGAAATTATTTAAACACACTTTGCTGTAGGCTGCTATTTACTAGTTAACAAAAAATAATGTATGTCATGTAAAATAGATTCACCCCACCCAGCATTTTAATCAAAACTTACCAGAAAGGATGTAGTCGTTGGCTCAGACAGTGTAGTAGTGTGGGCTCAATAGCATCTCATTAGTGTGCAAGATCTTGAGAATCCGCTGTACATGTGATGAAAGAGTGCACTGTGCATGCAGAGGGTTTAACCAAAATATGCCACAAGACCTATAATTGCCTTGTGTATCCCACAAAAAAAAGGTTCACTGTTAAGCTACATTGTTTGAAGAATTTAAGCAAAATTCCCCAAATTCCAGGGCTTAACTTCCCATGGAAAATTTCCGGAATAATTCAGGAAATTTACCGGAAAGTTTCCCGACCCTTTTCAACCCTAATTGGGAGTCCCATAGGGCGGTGCACAATTGGCCCAGCGTCGCCCGGGTTATGGTTTGGCCGGGGTAGGCCGTCATTGTAAATAAGAATTTGTTCTTAACTGACTTGCCTAGTTAAATAAAGGTTGAATAAAACATTTTTTAAAGAGTGGTGTGTGTTTTACTAGCTCGAGCATCCCATAAATTCTACACTGCGCAGGTGTGTGTGTAACCGATGTGAAATGGCTAGCTAATAGCGTCTCGATCGGTGACGTCACTCGGTCTGAGACTTTGAAGTAGTGGCGCGATGGGTAGCGATGCTTCGTGAGTGACTGTGGTTGATGTGTGCAGAGGGTCCCAGGTTGGGGCGAGGAGAGGGACGGATCTATACTGTTACATTGATGCTGTTGTAGTTTTTAATGGTTGTGCTGTAATTTAGGTTGCAGGTATCAAGTAATTAGATAACTAGCCAACAGGTTCCGATTCTACCTTATGCTTATTTACACTGAGCTGCACTGGGGTCAGAACGCAATCATGGTTACATTATGACACAATGGAGCTGGCTTGAGGTATGGGTCAGAAAACATACCTCAATGCAGAAATGGAATCCCAGGTAGCAAAAAATGTGCTCCCGCTTGCTATTTGCCTTTATGCCCAAGGCTATAAATTCCTACTGCAAGCGGGCAAATGGCAAAGTTCAAGACCTGGGCCCAGATTCATAAAACATTATTGAGAAAAATTGCACTCATGAACTATCTTATGAGCTTATTATTTATCTTAACACGCTTCTTAAGTTAATGCGTAAGAAGTGTTTTGTGAATCTGGGGCCAGATTTGCATCTCTGGCGGGGAGCCTCCTATCATAAGCCCTTGGCAGGCTGCTTTTGCACCTGTGTTACACCTAATGATTTAGTTTAAGTAGATTAATGATATATTGACTATGGCCCAAAATAGTCTACATTTTTGCCATTGATTTAATATACTATATAATTGAGGCAATACAAATGGTTCCTTTCTAACAATAAATGTCCCTCCCGAAACAGCTGTACCCACTTGAAGAAAAGTGTTGATCACTACGTACCTCTTAAACACCACAGAAGAAGCCGAAAAGCCTCAACAGGAAGTTATTTGTTACCATCTTCTATCGAGTTTACAAACCAAAGAAATTCCACAGGCTTTTGGAACAAAATTATGATTATTTTACACCACTAAACGTTTGGAAATACTGAACAATAACACACTAGCATCACCCATTCAGTCGGTTATAGACAGATGGAGAACCAATTCACTAGCCTGGATTTTGAATCATGCATGGAGTGGCTCATTTGCAGGAGACAATAGATAGCTAAGATAGCTGGTGTTTTTATATATTTAAAAAAAATCGAGTTAAACCTAGTTTTTATTCTGTTTATGTACCAGATTGGAATGCAAAGTTAGTTTTCTCAAGTAACTAACATTACTGCTTTTCTTCATTTGTGAGTAGTTTTACTTGTGTAATGTTAACGTCAATGAGGACAATAATGCTAGATTGCCTAACTAGTTAACGTTACTTGCTAACGTCTCGGACAACCTGTCTCAAAGCCTGCTTCTACCCCACCAAACAACAAGACGGTTCCAACAGCTGAACCCTGGGCTGACTACTGCACTCTACCACACACTTAACAGTTATTCATATTCTGTACACACTGAAATCCGTTTTGTCTACCGGACCAATGCAATAGTTATGTCCCCTTACTGCACTACTAATGTATACACTTTCATATGATTGAAACTGCAACTGTTCTACTTATTCCACTCACTATGCACATGGGCTAACAATGTCCATAGCCTACTATATCACTATAGGCAATAATAAATAAAGGTTTATTTTATTTTATCTGCTACCTGATTTTGTTTATTTAGTATTTTTATATTAGTATGTTATACAGTTACAATGTCACTAATTTGATTGCCTTCCTATGTTACTTATTTGATTACTGTCACTTTTGTTGCCATTGCACTGTGAGAAGCCTGAAAGTACATAGTGTAACAGTATAACTTTAGACCGTCCCCTCACCCATACCCGGGCGCGAACCAGGGACCCTCTGCACACATCAACAACAGTCACCCACGAAGCATCGTTACCCATCGCTCCACCAAAGCCACGGCCCTTGCAGAGCCCTTGATTCTACTTGACTTGATGCTGAAAAAGTGTCTTACCTCCGACTGGGCAGGTGAAGGGTGAGGGAGCTGTATGAGGATTTTTATATATTTTTTAAAGTTACCGCACGGCCTCTGTGGAGGGACGCCGGCCTCCCAAGTACTCATTGCTAACTGGGATTTGTCACTGTACTCCAAATGTTACCTTTATCCACACTGATACACCAAGAAGATTGAAATACTGCAAGTTTTGCCGGAACACTGCCCTTTTTGTACTCATGCTAGTTAGCAGTAGCCATCGCTAATAACATTCTATTATAGAATGTTGTGTGTGCTGAATTGCATGCGCAAGCCAAGCGCCACCACTACAGTCAGTAGCACTGTCAAAGCTGTAAAAAAACAAAACAAATTAAAGTCTGCAAACAAGCAGAAACATCGGCCACAACGTGTTTACAATACCTTGTTGGTAAGCCATTATTTGTTAGACCGAATGGAAAAACGTCTGAATGAGCATTTGAAGGAGCAGGATCAAACATTTTAGCATTCTAAACCATTGCAGAGGTAGGGAGAAAGGATGGTGATCCTGATGCTTCTGCCTGCCAGCCACATTCCAAGCAGTTGCACCTGATTCCTCCTAGTTAGTTAAAATACAGAGTAATAATCAAGCATTTTGTCAACATTAATGACAGTTTGGAAACTTGAGGTAAGCTGTCTCCCTACTACGTTGACTTCGGTTTGCAGTATGACAGTCACAAATATCTTTGATACAAATGTTATTAGCAACTTCTGGGGTAGCTAGCTAGCTAGCTTCAGCTTGGTAGCTAGCTAACACCAATGCAACCAGACTGAAAACAATGACCAGAAACTGCAACAGCAACAACAAAAAAATCCATGAGATTAACTATTAGCTAGGCAACCAGTGGTTGTTCTACTGAAGTCAAACTTCAATTTATGAAATTAACTAGCTAGCTAGATAACAAACTATCAGGATAGCCAGCTACCTATCCCTGTTTCCACAAGCTAACATTATAAGCAGCTAGCTAGCTTCATATGGCTGGTGTAGCTTGACCGGTTCCGACCATCATCAACCAAATACAAAAACGGTCTTATAAATTAGGGCTATTTCAGATGACACCTAGCTATATAGATGTTGTTTTGCTATGTTTTTTTGTGAGAGAACGTTGTTTGGATCCATCAGCTAGCTAGCTTTTTTTCTGATCATCGCTGTCCCAGAGCTTGGGGAAGTGCGTCTGCCTCCTGCGGTAGGTGTGCGAGACAACTTCACCAGCATCATAGCATAGGTCTCGGTGAATCACAGTGACATTATATATCAGTGACTGTAATCAATGTGTAATATCTACATTCAAAATGTATGAATGTGTAACATCATTATGCAATGTACAGTCATATTCAGATCCTGATTGGTCTACAAGCTTATTTGACACTTATATATTTTTTTACATGCAAAGACCCAACCCCTGCATTGTGGTACGTTTTCCATGATTGCGTTCTGACCCCAGTGCAGCTCAGTGTAAACAAGCATAACAGTAGGTTCGGAAACTGCTGTCAAACTAGCTAATTTTATGCTGAAGAGGAGTCAATGGAACATATCGCGAGCGAGCCTGCTGTGTGTGTGCTGTGCAGCAGTATAGCTAGCTAGCTAAGCAGCCAGCGTGGGAGTCTAATCAGAAGACAGGTATCCAACTGTGAAGCTCGCTATATGTAGCCTGCCAGCCACTAGGGTAGTTAAATATGTTAATGAATCTCTTTAACCTTATCTTGCGAGGGGATATGATAACTAGCTAAGCCAAGGTCTATGAAGAAGCACATCCACATCTTGGGTTTGGGCTGGTTCCCAGCAAAGACTATCCTCCATCTGCTGAATGTGTCAACTAGCTAGTTACTTGTTTTGCTACCTTATAACTTCCATCTGCACGTTAGTGGTTGCTGCTTGCCAACTTTGATCAGCTGAAAATAAATATCTAGTTCATGCAGATGTTCGCTTCTTGTCAAACTAGTTGATTCGGTTTGCTCTTGCCATCCCCAGAATCACCCGAGTGCAGAAGATTAAGGAGCCGTGTCAACACTTCTGTTCAGGATCTTTCAGTTATCCTAATCACTTTATGCAGTGAGTGGAGGGGAATAATCGCATCGCCCGACCATGCTCACATTTAAAAAAGGAAGAGCTGCCTCGTGATTTTACCACCCTCAAGCGAGAGAGCGAGGGAGAAATCATCATCAACCACAGAGCGAGAGGAGAGATCATCATCAACCACAGAGCGAGAGGAGAGATCATCATCAACCACAGAGCGAGAGGAGAGATCATCATCAACCACAGAGCGAGAGATCGTCAGTCACTCACGGAAACGACGCTGAGGACTCGTCACGGCAGACAGGGACAGAGAGACGTCCATTCCCCTTTCCAGTTAGCTAGCTTCTCAAACCTCCTCGCTTCCTTCCAACGTCCCCCCGGTACTACCCGAGTTGGGCAACCGTAATCACGCGCCTCCGCCTGGACTGACAACCCCAGAGGAAGAGGGCGAGAGGCACGGCTCCCTCGGGTCCCCACGCTTCGTGGAGAGAATCGCTGAAATGAGATGAGGCTCAGAAATGGAACGGTGGCGACTGCGATAATTTTCTTCACGTCGTTTCTCAGCCTGTCTTGGTACACATCCTGGCAAAATGGCAAAGGTAAGTAAGCAAACTCGATTGTCAGCAGCTATGGTGTGCTACCACTCGATTTCTGTCATTCAATCATTTACAGTTGGCTAGCCAGCTAACGGTTTTGACAGCTATTTGCTATGACTGGTTGATGGACAGCAAGCTAACCGCTAGGAACACATTTTCTAACTATATAGCTAGCTATGCCATTTAGCAGACGATTACATTTTACATATGGGTTGTCCTGGGAATCGGTCCCACTACCCTGGCGTTACATTCGCCATGCTCTACCAACTGAGCTAGGAAGGACTTAATGCAGTGACAGACAGACACTCTAAATATGAGTTGTGTTGTTGGCTGGCTATGAAGCTTAATCTTCAAACCTGGACGTTAGGATACTGACACAGACGGCTACATAGAAGGGGGCTATTATGTGCAAGGGTTATATATGGCAACCAGCCCTACACTGTCACAGTTGGACATGGCTTTCCGTAAGAATCATATCATCCGGATGTCTGATGATAGCAGGTATCGAAGCCAGATACAGTAAAGCTATGCAAATCCACAGCTGTTGAGTTTTTCATGCAACCCAACCAACTAGCGAGCCGAGTACAAGATCGATCCTCTTGCTCGTGTATTTTGACAGTAAATCGACAGTCAATAATTCCCCAGTTCGACCCGTCTATTTATCGATTAGAATAACATTTACACACACTTGTGCACTAAAAATGTAGTCCTAGTTTGTTGATAAGAAACCAACTGGATTTTCTTTTTCATCCTGTTTCTTTCTTCAATCTTTTCGCATTGAACTATATTTGGTGCTAAGTGAAATTTTCTAAAAGGATGCTTCATTTATACATCCTGTCAGACATCTGGCGCCTATCTGTGGTTTGTTATTTGCAGAGTGTAAATAATTGTGGTCTTTAGATCAATTCTAAGCCAAGCCTTGTGATTAGGCTGTTTATCTTACCTTTATTTAACTAGGCAAATCAGTTAACAAATTCTTATTTACATTGTTCCTTGTTCAGGGGCAGAACAACATCATTTTTTACTCGCTGGCCCAACGCTCTAACCACTGGGCTGCATGGTGCAACTAAAGGCTATTGATGATTTGAGAAAGTAGCACAAAACGCTTGCGCTCTGTGTTCCTTGCCTGGTGGCGAGATATTATGTGTAGCCGAAGGGAATGCCACTCAGTTATGACAATAGAAAAAATACCCTATTACTTGGTTATTGAAAATCCAATACAAATTCAGTAATTGTAGGCTAACTGTAGCGCTGTCCATTTCGTTTGCGTTAGGCTTTGAAACAACATCTACAACAACCATGTTTTACACTGTTTCAACCTGCTGTTGAACTTTCTTCAAATTGATCATCACAGTGAGGTGAGTTTTAAAAATATGATAGGTATACTGTTATGATGATAAGTGTTTTGATGTGATTTTCTATTGTATTTCCATTGATGTCAGTGGTTAGACCAGGGGTGGGAAACTCCAGTCCTCAGGGGCCTGAGTTTTTTTTCTTCTTATTTTTTTCTCCATCACTAGCAAACACAGCTGATTAATCAAATTGTATTCTACACTGAAGATCATGACTAGGTGATTATTGGAGTCAGGTGTGTTAGCTGAGGCTGGGGCAAAACTGTGACACCAATCAGGCCCCCTGTTGACTGGAATTGCCCACCCCTGGGTTAGAGGGACAGTAGAACCCTGAGGACCAGGCCATTAGGACCTGATTTTTGTTAGCAAGTTGGGTACTACAAAGGCAAGTCCAGAGTGCATAGAAGGAGATTACCGTGACTCAACGGTCACATGGAAATTGACTGCAGTCAATATGACCACCAGTCAATATGGCCACCACAACAGCCCTAGTATTAATTACAGTAATTTACCGTTCAAAATCTTGGAGTGGAAACATTTGCAGAGTTCACGACCTGCTACATTTGTGAGAAACAAGTTTTGGTTTATTTCATAACCACAATTTACGAGATTTGTGTAAAAAAAAAAAAGAAGTAATGTTGGAGTGCTCCATGTGAGCAATGAGCATGTGTCTGGTTTCCCTGTCCTGATAATGTTGAGGGAGCGTGTGCGCCCGAGCATGTGTCTGGTTTCCCTGTCCTGATAATGTTGAGGGAGCGTGTGCGCCCGAGCATGTGTCTGGTTTCCCTGTCCTGATAATGTTGAGGGAGTGTGTATTGTCAGCGTGCTGGAGAGGTTCCAACCAACTCAATGCACCATAGTACACATGTCAATCAGGAGCTTTCTCTGGGCAGACTCAGCAGTGTTCTTATACGGCTATACACAGACATGTTATTATCATGATTTAGCATAATTAATTAATCATTACCATTTTGTTTAATTCATGTGACTGACCAATACTGGTTCGTAACATGTGACAGACCAAAACCTCACGAGGCTTCTCCTCTCTAAGCTGAGACCTTGAAACTGAAATATCTTTCTTGTTCTCAAAACAACATCTGGGCGTACTGCCAAATTGCAGCTACTGATAGGTGATTTGTACAGTCAGCCACTTGCATGAACACAGAAATTAGTTATAATCACAAACATACAAATTCCCATTACACCGCCAAGGAATCACGGTGTATCAATGTGTCCATAAGGCAGAGGCTGGTGATCTCACATTAGTTGACTTTCAACTTTTAGGTTTTTATCATTTTAATTCAGATTGTTATGATTAACCACGTGACAATGCTTTTGAGAAACTAAAACATTATTATTGAAATTAAACTGTTCCACGAAAATACTCATAATAAAATCAACTGTCCCTCAGACAGTAGAAATGGTAGGATAAATTATAAGCTTCTCCAAACTTAACTCACAAGCCGCCTATTTAATTGCCTCTACGTGTCCAATGTTGGAATAAGCCTATAGGCTACTTTGAAGTAAGGTAAGACCTGCCTCATAACATGAAATAAAACATTCAAGGTTTCATACATTTTTAAGTATATTTTCAGAATGAGTACAGCCTCCAGCTCACATTGTAAAGTTGTAGGTGACGCGCTGATAGCCTGTTGCCTGCACTTGAATGGTGAATGAGAGTCTTGCTTCAATTACCAGTTGAGAAATAAAAATAGTAGCTCTTTTTAATCGGTGATTGCATTTAGAATTGTTGTGCAATAAATTGGCTTCTAAAAGCACATTTTACTTCAGCAGCAACCCGCTGTGGAGCTACAGGATAAATCCCGCTCAAAATAGGCTCTGTAAGCTGTGTATTAATTGTGTTGGATAAATAAAATACATGACTGACGGAAATACACAGATGAGAATTTTAATTCCACAAAATTATGCAAATGTACCTATAGACCGGTAAGCATGACGGTCAAATGTTTTTCCATTGACTGGTATTTCCATCAATTAATAAAAAGCCTTGTTTTGCAAAGATATTTTTTCGCTGGTCAACAGTTTTATTTATGGGCTTTTCATTTTTTTATTGGCCAAAACCCTAACCCTAACGGAAACCCTGCCACACACATACTGAAATCAGAAATCCTCACAAATTAAAAGAACGAAAAGAGAACGAGAGACACCCAGGAATAGGCCTCGATCATGCACTGCATGATATAACATGTCTGTCATCGTTAATTCCTAAAACTGGAGGAAGGATTGTGAAACTCAAATGTATTTGTCACATGTTTCGTAAACAACAGATGTGGACTAAAAGTGAAATGCTTACTTAAAGGCCCTTCCCAACAATGCAGAGAGAAAGAAAATAGAGAAATAATAGAAAAGTCAAATGCGTAATAATAGATGCACAATGAGCAATGATAACTTGGCTTTCGGAAAGTATTCATACCCCTTGACCTTTTCCACATTTTGTTACAGCCTTATTCTAGAATTGATTAAATTGTTTTTGGGTGTAAACTGTTGTATGCCAAGCAGTTGCCATTCCAAGCGGTGATGCAGCTAGTCGAGATGCTCTCAATGGTAGAGCTGTAGAACTGACTGAGGATCTGAGGGCCCCATTCCAAATCTTTTCAGCCTCCCGAGGGGGAAGAAGCGTTGTTGTGGCCTCTTCATGACTGTGTTGGTGTGTTTGGACTATGATAGATCCTTAGTAATGTGGACACCTAGGAACTTGAAACTCTCGACCCGCTCCACTACAGCCCTGTCTATGTGAATGGGGGTGATCTCAGCCCTCTGTTTCCTGTAGTCCATGATCAGCTCCTTTTGTCTTGCTGATATTGAGGGAGAGGTTATCCTGGCACCACACTGCCAGGTCTCTGACCTCCTCTCTATAGGCTGTCTCATCGTTGTCAGTTATCATGCCTACCACATTCGTGTTGTCGGAAAACTTAATGATGGTGTTGGAGTCGTGCGCAGATCGCAGTCGTGGGTGAACAGGGAGTACAGGAGGGTCAGCGTGGCGGATGTGTTGTTGCCTACCCTCACCACCTGGGGGGGTCTCGTCAAGAAGTTCAGGATACAGTTTAAGATGGAAGTGTTCAGTCCCAGGGTCCTTAGCTTAGTGATGAGCTTTGAGGGCACACGGTGTTGAACCCTGAGCTGAAGTCAATGAACAGCATTATCATATAGGTGTTCCTTTTGTCCAGGTGGGAAAGGGCAGTGTGGAGTGCAATAGAGATTGCATCATCTGTGGATCTGTTGGGACAGTATGCAAATTGGAGTGGGTCCAGGGTGTCTGGGATAATGGTTTTGATGTGAGTGCTATGAGGAGATAGTAATTTAGACAGGTTACTTTGGCGTTCTTGGGCACAGGGACTATGGTGGTCTGCTTGAAACATGTAGGTATTACAGACTCGGTCAGGGAGAGGTTGAAAATGTCAGTGAAGACGCTTGCCAGCTGGTCAACGCATGCTCTTGAGTACACGCCCTGGTAATATGTCTGGTTCTGCGGCCTTGTGAATGTTTTCCTGTTTAAAGGTCTTACTCACATCAGCCTGGAGAGCGTGATCATGCAGTCATCTGGAACAGCTGGTGTTCTCATGCTTGTTTCAGTGTTGCCTGCCTCGAAGCGAGCATAAAAGGCTCTCAGTTCATCTGGTAGGCTTGTGTCATTGGGCAGCTCACGGCTGGGCTTCCCTTTAATCTGTCATAGTTGGCGAGCACTGCCACAGCCGACGAGCGTCAGAGCCGGTGTAGTTAGAGTCGGTCTTAGTCCTGTGTTGTCGCTTTGCTTGTTTATTGGTTTGTCGGATGGCGTAGCATGATTTATTATAAGCGTCCGGGTTAGTGTCCCCCTCCTTGAAAGCGGCAGCTCTAGCCTTTAGCCTGATGTGGATGTTGCCTGTAATCCATGACTTCTGGTTAGGATATGTACGGTCACTTTGGGTACAATGTCATCAATGCACTTATTAAGGAAGCCGGTGACTGATGTGGTAAACTGCTCAATGTCATCGGATGAATCCCGGAACATATTCCAGTCTGTGCTAGCAAAACATTACTTTAGCATAGCGTCCGCTTCTTCGGACCACTTCTGTATTGAGCTCGTCACTGGTGCTTCCTGTTTCGAGTGTTTCCATGTAATCAGGAATCATCAGGATAGTTTTATGGTTAGATTTGCCAAATGGAACTGCATGCATTCTTCCTCCACTCAAGCACCCAGCCTTGTGCATGTGTGGTTTTAGTGTTGTTTACACCCAGCCTTGTGCATGTGTGGGTTTAATGTTGTTTACACAAAACCTTGTGCATGTGTGGTTTTAGTGTTGTTTACACACAACCTTGTGCATGTGTGGTTTTAGTGTTGTTTACACCCAGCCTTGTGCATGTGTGGTTTTAGTGTTGTTTACACACAGCCTTGTGCATGTGTGGTTTTAGTGTTGTTTACACACAGCCTTGTGCATGTGTGGTTTTAGTGTTCTGTTTGTGTCTGCGTTAGGAGGAGGAACACAGACAGACGGACACCTTCCCAAATGTCATCCAGGGGGAGTTACAGAGCAGCGTAGTGTGGCACAATACTTTGTATTCATAGACACTCATTGGCTGCTCCCCCTGGACCAACCGTCAGTCAGACTCCATAGCTAAGCAGAGTTGTGCTGGCTATGGATAAGTGTCTCTTGTGTTTCTCACATTCAGACCAGTGTGCTGTCTGGGCACGATAGCCAAGTGTTGTTTAGCCTCCCGGTCATCGCTCCCTCCCTGGGATGTTACTGATCTTGTCTCTCTCCCTGGTATAAATTAGGTTAGATAAACACTGATTGGCTGTACCACATCTTGCGTCTCTCCCTGGTATACATTAGATTAGATAAACACTGATTAAGCCTAAAGAGCTTGTTTTACAATTCATCACTTCCTCTCACAATCAATCCCCTGTCTCTCACAATCAATCCCCCATCTCTCTCGGGGTCTCTGGTCGTCATCTCTCTCGGGGTCTCTGATCGTCATCTCTGATCGTCATCTCTCTCGGGATCTCTGATCGTCATCTCTCTCGGGGTATCTGTCGTCATCTCTCTCGGGGT